>NW_025959585.1:0-34631 GCF_023159225.1 Perognathus longimembris pacificus
AATCTGAATTGGAAGAAGAAACCAGAACCAGAACTAAAACCACATGAAAACTGCTTTCCCGATGTGAAAATCGATTTATGATCTGAAAAAATAGCTCTAAAATGAGAATGGAAACCGAAACTTAACTGAAACTGAAACTGAATTCGAACCCGGAAGTGGGACTCGAACTCAGAAACCAACTTCGTACGGGAAGTACAAATCAAAACCAGAACAAAAACGTCAACAAAACTCCTGTCGGGAAGTGGAAATCGAAATATGACCCGAAAAAACTTCCAAAACAAGATTGGAAAAGGAAAACAAACAGTGACAGACGTTGAACAACAACACGGAAGTGGAATTCGAAACAGCAAAGTAAATCCGAATTGGAAGTAGGAACCAGAACCAGAACAAAATCCTCATGGAAACTGCTTTCCCGATGTGAAAATCGATTTATGATCCGAAAAATGACTCTAAAACGTGAATGGACCCAAACTATACTGAAACCCAAACCGAACTCGAAACGGAAGTGGGATTCAAAAGCACAAACAAACTCAATATGAGAAATAGAAATCAAAACAAGAACAAAAATGTCAACAGAAATCATAATTAGAAGTGGAAAGCCAAATATGAACCGAAAAGACATCCAAAACAAGAGAGCAAACGGAAAACAAACAGAGAAAGAGGCCGACCTCCAAACCGGAAGTGGAATGCAAAACAGCAAATAAAATCCGAATTGAAGAAGAAACGAGAACCAGATCAAAAACCTCATGGAAATTGCTTTCCCGATGTGAAAATCGATTTATGATCCAAAAAAACAGCTCTAAAATGAGAATGGAAACCGAAACTTAACTGAAACCGAAACCGAATTCGAACCCGGAAGTAGGATACCGACTTGGAAATAAACTTCTTACAGGAAGTAGAAATCAAAACTAGAACAAAAACGTCAACAGAAATGCTGTCGGGAAGTTGAAATCCAAATATGGAAGGAAAAAACTCCCAAAACAAGAGTGGAAATGGAAAACAAACAGAGACAAGACGCTGAACTCCAATCCGGAAGTGGAATTCGAAATAGTAAATAAAACGCAATTGGAAGGAGAAACGAGAACCAGAAAAAAACCTCATGGAAACTGCTTTCCCAATGTGCAAATCGATTTATGATCTGAAAAAATAGCTCTAAAATAAAAATGGAAAACGAAACTTAACTGAAACCAAAACCGAATTCGAACCTGGAAGTTGGATTCGAAAGCACAACAAACTCAATATGAGAAATAGAAATCAAAACCAGAACAAAAATGTCAACAGAAATCATAATAGGAAGTGGAAATCCAAATATGAATCGAAAAGACTTCCAAAACAAGAGTGGAAATGGAAAACAAACAGAGACATGGACCAAAATCCAAACCGGAATTGGAATTCAAAACAACAAATAAAATCTGAAATGGAAGGAGAAACCAAACCAGAACAGAAACCTCATGGATGTGCTTTCCCGATGTGACTATCGATTTATGATCCAAAAACATGCTCGAAAATAAGGATGGAAACCGAAACTTAACAGAAACCACAACCAAATTCGAACCCGGAAGTGGGATTAGAACTCGGAAACAAACTCCTTACTGAAGTAGAAAGCAAAACCAGAACAAAAATATCAACATAAATCCTAATAGGAAGTGGAAATCCAAATATGACCCGAGAAAACTTCCAAAATAAGAGTGGAAACGGAAAACAAACAGAGACAGACACTGAACTCTAAACCGGAAGTGGACTTCGAAACAGCAAATAAAATCCGAATTGGAAGGAGAAACCCAAAACAGAACCAAAACATCATGGAAACTGCTTTCCCGATGTGAAAATCCATTTATGATCTAAAAATATAGCTCTATAATGAAAATGGAATCCGAAACTTAACTGAAACCAAAACCGAATTAAAACCTGGAAGTGGGATTCGAAAGCACAAGCGAACTCAATAGGAGAAATTGAAATCAAAACCAGAACAAAAATGTCAACAGAAATCATGATAGGAGTGGAAATCCAAATATGAATCGAAAAGACTTCCAAAACAAGAGTGGAAATGGAAAACAAACAGAGACAGGGACCCAACTCCAAACCGGAAGTGGAATTCGAAACAGCAAATAAAATCTGAAATGGAAGGAGAAACCAGATCCAGAACAAAAACCTCATAGAATGTGCTTTTCCGATTTGAAAATCGAATTATGAGCCAAAAAAATAGCTCTAAAATGAGAATGGAAACCGAATCATAGCTGAAACCGAAACCGACATCGAACCAGGAAGAGGGATTCACTCGGAAACAAACTTCTCGAAAGAGCAAGTAAAATCCGAATTGGAAGAAGAAACCAGAACCAGAAAAAAACCTCATGGAAACTGCTTTCCCGCTGTGAAAATCGATTTATGATCCAAAAAAAATAGCTCCAAAATGAGAATGGAAACCGAAACTTAACTGAAACCGAAAGCGAATTCGAACACGCAAGTGGGATTTGAACTCGGAAACAAACTTCTTACAGGAAGTAGAAATCAAAACCAGAACAAAAACTTCAAAAAACTCCTTTCGGGAAGTGGAAATCCAAATATGAACCGAACAAGAGTGGGAAACGGAAAACAGAGACAGATTCCGAAATCCAAACTGGAACTGGAGTTAGGAACAGCATATAAAACCCGAATTAGAAGGAGCAACCAGAACCAGAAAAAAAAAAACCTCATGGATACTGCTTTACCAAAGTGAAAATCGATTTATGATCCGAAAAAAATGCTCGAAAATGAGAATGGAAACCAAAACTTAACTGAAACCGCACCCGAATTCGAACCCGGAAGTGGGATTCGAACTCGGAAACAAATTCCTTACAGGAAGTAGAAAGCAAAACCACAACAAAATGTCAACAGAAATCCTAATAGGAGTGGAAATCCAAATATGAACTGAAAAAAGTTCGAAAACAAGAGTGGAAACGGAAAACAAACAGAGCCAGACGCTGAACTCTAAACCGGAAGTGGAATTCGAAACAGCAAATAAAATCTGAATTGAAGAAGAAACCAGAACCAGAACTAAAACCACATGAAAACTGCTTTCCCGATGTGAAAATCGATTTATGATCTGAAAAAATAGCTCTAAAATGAGAATGGAAACCGAAACTTAACTGAAACTGAAACTGAATTCGAACCGGAAGTGGGACTCGAACTCAGAAACCAACTTCGTACGGGAAGTACAAATCAAAACCAGAACAAAAACGTCAACAAAACTCCTGTCGGGAAGTGGAAATCGAAATATGACCCGAAAAAACTTCCAAAACAAGATTGGAAAAGGAAAACAACAGTGACAGACGTTGAACAACAACACGGAAGTGGAATTCGAAACAGCAAAGTAAATCCGAATTGGAAGTAGGAACCAGAACCAGAACAAAATCCTCATGGAAACTGCTTTCCCGATGTGAAAATCGATTTATGATCCGAAAAATGACTCTAAAACGTGAATGGACCCAAACTATACTGAAACCCAAACCGAACTCGAAACCGGAAGTGGGATTCAAAAGCACAAACAAACTCAATATGAGAAATAGAAATCAAAACAAGAACAAAAATGTCAACAGAAATCATAATTAGAAGTGGAAAGCCAAATATGAACCGAAAAGACATCCAAAACAAGAGAGCAAACGGAAAACAAACAGAGAAAGAGGCCGACTCCAAACCGGAAGTGGAATGCAAAACAGCAAATAAAATCCGAATTGGAAGAAGAAACGAGAACCAGATCAAAAACCTCATGGAAATTGCTTTCCCGATGTGAAAATCGATTTATGATCCAAAAAAACAGCTCTAAAATGAGAATGGAAACCGAAACTTAACTGAAACCGAAACCGAATTCGAACCCGGAAGTAGGATACCGACTTGGAAATAAACTTCTTACAGGAAGTAGAAATCAAAACTAGAACAAAAACGTCAACAGAAATGCTGTCGGGAAGTTGAAATCCAAATATGGAAGGAAAAAACTCCCAAAACAAGAGTGGAAATGGAAAACAAACAGAGACAAGACGCTGAACTCCAATCCGGAAGTGGAATTCGAAATAGTAAATAAAAACGCAATTGGAAGGAGAAACGAGAACCAGAAAAAAACCTCATGGAAACTGCTTTCCCAATGTGCAAATCGATTTATGATCTGAAAAAATAGCTCTAAAATAAAAATGGAAAACGAAACTTAACTGAAACCAAAACCGAATTCGAACCTGGAAGTTGGATTCGAAAGCACAAACAAACTCAATATGAGAAATAGAAATCAAAACCAGAACAAAAATGTCAACAGAAATCATAATAGGAAGTGGAAATCCAAATATGAATCGAAAAGACTTCCAAAACAAGAGTGGAAATGGAAAACAAACAGAGACATGGACCAAAATCCAAACCGGAATTGGAATTCAAAACAACAAATAAAATCTGAAATGGAAGGAGAAACCAAACCAGAACAGAAACCTCATGGAATGTGCTTTCCGATGTGACTATCGATTTATGATCCAAAAACATGCTCGAAAATAAGGATGGAAACCGAAACTTAACAGAAACCACAACCAAATTCGAACCCGGAAGTGGGATTAGAACTCGGAACAAACTCCTTACTGGAAGTAGAAAGCAAAACCAGAACAAAAATATCAACATAAATCCTAATAGGAAGTGGAAATCCAAATATGACCCGAGAAAACTTCCAAAATAAGAGTGGAAACGGAAAACAAACAGAGACAGACACTGAACTCTAAACCGGAAGTGGACTTCGAAACAGCAAATAAAATCCGAATTGGAAGGAGAAACCCAAAACAGAACCAAAACATCATGGAAACTGCTTTCCCGATGTGAAATCCATTTATGATCTAAAAATATAGCTCTATAATGAAAATGGAATCCGAAACTTAACTGAAACCAAAACCGAATTAAAACCTGGAAGTGGGATTCGAAAGCACAAGCGAACTCAATAGGAGAAATTGAAATCAAAACCAGAACAAAAATGTCAACAGAAATCATGATAGGAAGTGGAAATCCAAATATGAATCGAAAAGACTTCCAAAACAAGAGTGGAAATGGAAAACAAACAGAGACAGGGACCCAACTCCAAACCGGAAGTGGAATTCGAACAGCAAATAAAATCTGAAATGGAAGGAGAAACCAGATCCAGAACAAAAACCTCATAGAATGTGCTTTTCCGATTTGAAAATCGAATTATGAGCCAAAAAATAGCTCTAAAATGAGAATGGAAACCGAATCATAGCTGAAACCGAAACCGACATCGAACCCGGAAGAGGGATTCAACTCGGAAACAAACTTCTCGAAAGAGCAAGTAAAATCCGAATTGGAAGAAGAAACCAGAACCAGAAAAAAACCTCATGGAAACTGCTTTCCCGCTGTGAAAATCGATTTATGATCCAAAAAAAAATAGCTCCAAAATGAGAATGGAAACCGAAACTTAACTGAAACCGAAAGCGAATTCGAACACGCAAGTGGGATTTGAACTCGGAAACAAACTTCTTACAGGAAGTAGAAATCAAAACCAGAACAAAAACTTCAAAAAACTCCTTTCGGGAAGTGGAAATCCAAATATGAACCGAACAAGAGTGGAAACGGAAAACAGAGACAGATTCCGAAATCCAAACTGGAACTGGAGTTAGGAACAGCATATAAAACCCGAATTAGAAGGAGCAACCAGAACCAGAAAAAAAAAAACCTCATGGATACTGCTTTACCAAAGTGAAAATCGATTTATGATCCGAAAAAAATGCTCGAAAATGAGAATGGAAACCAAAACTTAACTGAAACCGCACCCGAATTCGAACCGGAAGTGGGATTCGAACTCGGAAACAAATTCCTTACAGGAAGTCGAAAGCAAAACCACAACAAAATGTCAACAGAAATCCTAATAGGGAGTGGAAATCCAAATATGAACTGAAAAAAGT
The DNA here is from genome assembly GCF_023159225.1 of Perognathus longimembris pacificus. Taxonomy (NCBI): domain Eukaryota; kingdom Metazoa; phylum Chordata; class Mammalia; order Rodentia; family Heteromyidae; genus Perognathus; species Perognathus longimembris. Next base: position 5,919 of record NW_025959585.1, read on the forward strand.
TCGAAAACAAGAGTGGAAACGGAAAACAAACAGAGCCAGACGCTGAACTCTAAACCGGAAGTGGAATTCGAAACAGCAAATAAAATCTGAATTGGAAGAAGAAACCAGAACCAGAACTAAAACCACATGAAAACTGCTTTCCCGATGTGAAAATCGATTTATGATCTGAAAAAATAGCTCTAAAATGAGAATGGAAACCGAAACTTAACTGAAACTGAACTGAATTCGAACCCGGAAGTGGGACTCGAACTCAGAAACAAACTTCGTACGGGAAGTACAAATCAAAACCAGAACAAAAACGTCAACAAAACTCCTGTCGGGAAGTGGAAATCGAAATATGACCCGAAAAACTTCCAAAACAAGATTGGAAAAGGAAAACAAACAGTGACAGACGTTGAACAACAACACGGAAGTGGAAATTCGAAACAGCAAAGTAAATCCGAATTGGAAGTAGGAACCAGAACCAGAACAAAATCCTCATGGAAACTGCTTTCCCGATGTGAAAATCGATTTATGATCGAAAAATGACTCTAAAACGTGAATGGACCCAAACTATACTGAAACCCAAACCGAACTCGAAACCGGAAGTGGGATTCAAAAGCACAAACAAACTCAATATGAGAAATAGAAATCAAAACAAGAACAAAAATGTCACAGAAATCATAATTAGAAGTGGAAAGCCAAATATGAACCGAAAAGACATCCAAAACAAGAGAGCAAACGGAAAACAAACAGAGAAAGAGGCCGACCTCCAAACCGGAAGTGGAATGCAAAACAGCAAATAAAATCCGAATTGGAAGAAGAAACGAGAACCAGATCAAAAACCTCATGGAAATTGCTTTCCCGATGTGAAAATCGATTTATGATCCAAAAAACAGCTCTAAAATGAGAATGGAAACCGAAACTTAACTGAAACCGAAACCGAATTCGAACCCGGAAGTAGGATACCGACTTGGAAATAAACTTCTTACAGGAAGTAGAAATCAAAACTAGAACAAAAACGTCAACAGAAATGCTGTCGGGAAGTTGAAATCCAAATATGGAAGGAAAAAACTCCCAAAACAAGAGTGGAAATGGAAAACAAACAGAGACAAGACGCTGAACTCCAATCCGGAAGTGGAATTCGAAATAGTAAATAAAAACGCAATTGGAAGGAGAAACGAGAACCAGAAAAAAACCTCATGGAAACTGCTTTCCCAATGTGCAAATCGATTTATGATCTGAAAAAATAGCTCTAAAATAAAATGGAAAACGAAACTTAACTGAAACCAAAACCGAATTCGAACCTGGAAGTTGGATTCGAAAGCACAAACAAACTCAATATGAGAAATAGAAATCAAAACCAGAACAAAAATGTCAACAGAAATCATAATAGGAAGTGGAAATCCAAATATGAATCGAAAAGACTTCCAAAACAAGAGTGGAAATGGAAACAAACAGAGACATGGACCAAAATCCAAACCGGAATTGGAATTCAAAACAACAAATAAAATCTGAAATGGAAGGAGAAACCAAACCAGAACAGAAACCTCATGGAATGTGCTTTCCCGATGTGAATATCGATTTATGATCCAAAAACATGCTCGAAAATAAGGATGGAAACCGAAACTTAACAGAAACCACAACCAAATTCGAACCCGGAAGTGGGATTAGAACTCGGAAACAAACTCCTTACTGGAAGTAGAAAGCAAAACCAGAACAAAAATATCAACATAAATCCTAATAGGAAGTGGAAATCCAAATATGACCCGAGAAAACTTCCAAAATAAGAGTGGAAACGGAAAACAAACAGAGACAGACACTGAACTCTAAACCGGAAGTGGACTTCGAAACAGCAAATAAAATCCGAATTGGAAGGAGAAACCCAAAACAGAACCAAAACATCATGGAAACTGCTTTCCCGATGTGAAAATCCATTTATGATCTAAAAATATAGCTCTATAATGAAAATGGAATCCGAAACTTAACTGAAACCAAAACCGAATTAAAACCTGGAAGTGGGATTCGAAAGCACAAGCGAACTCAATAGGAGAAATTGAAATCAAAACCAGAACAAAAATGTCAACAGAAATCATGATAGGAAGTGGAAATCCAAATATGAATCGAAAGACTTCAAAACAAGAGTGGAAATGGAAAACAAACAGAGACAGGGACCCAAACTCCAAACCGGAAGTGGAATTCGAAACAGCAAATAAAATCTGAAATGGAAGGAGAAACCAGACCCAGAACAAAAACCTCATAGAATGTGCTTTTCCGATTTGAAAATCGAATTATGAGCCAAAAAATAGCTCTAAAATGAGAATGGAAACCGAATCATAGCTGAAACCGAAACCGACATCGAACCCGGAAGAGGGATTCAACTCGGAAACAAACTTCTCGATAAGAGCAAGTAAAATCCGAATTGGAAGAAGAAACCAGAACCAGAAAAAAACCTCATGGAAACTGCTTTCCCGCTGTGAAAATCGATTTATGATCCAAAAAAAATAGCTCCAAAATGAGAATGGAAACCGAAACTTAACTGAAACCGAAAGCGAATTCGAACACGCAAGTGGGATTTGAACTCGGAAACAAACTTCTTACAGGAAGTAGAAATCAAAACCAGAACAAAAACTTCAAAAACTCCTTTCGGGAAGTGGAAATCCAAATATGAACCGACAACCAAGAGTGGAAACGGAAAACAGAGACAGATTCCGAAATCCAAACTGGAACTGGAGTTAGGAACAGCATATAAAACCCGAATTAGAAGGAGCAACCAGAACCAGAAAAAAAAAAACCTCATGGATACTGCTTTACCAAAGTGAAAATCGATTTATGATCCGAAAAAAATGCTCGAAAATGAGAATGGAAACCAAAACTTAACTGAAACCGCACCCGAATTCGAACCCGGAAGTGGGATTCGAACTCGGAAACAAATTCCTTACAGGAAGTAGAAAGCAAAACCACAACAAAATGTCACAGAAATCCTAATAGGGAGTGGAAATCCAAATATGAACTGAAAAAAGTTCGAAAACAAGAGTGGAAACGGAAAACAAACAGAGCCAGACGCTGAACTCTAAACCGGAAGTGGAATTCGAAACAGCAAATAAAATCTGAATTGGAAGAAGAAACCAGAACCAGAACTAAAACCACATGAAAACTGCTTTCCCGATGTGAAAATCGATTTATGATCTGAAAAAATAGCTCTAAAATGAGAATGGAAACCGAAACTTAACTGAAACTGAAACTGAATTCGAACCCGGAAGTGGGACTCGAACTCAGAAACAAACTTCGTACGGGAAGTACAAATCAAAACCAGAACAAAAACGTCAACAAAACTGCTGTCGGGAAGTGGAAATCGAAATATGACCCGAAAAAACTTCCAAAACAAGATTGGAAAAGGAAAACAAACAGTGACAGACGTTGAACAACAACACGGAAGTGGAATTCGAAACAGCAAGTAAATCCGAATTGGAAGTAGGAACCAGAACCAGAACAAAATCCTCATGGAAACTGCTTTCCCGATGTGAAAATCGATTTATGATCCGAAAAAATGACTCTAAAACGTGAATGGACCCAAACTATACTGAAACCCAAACCGAACTCGAAACCGGAAGTGGGATTCAAAAGCACAAACAAACTCAATATGAGAAATAGAAATCAAAACAAGAACAAAAATGTCAACAGAAATCATAATTAGAAGTGGAAAGCCAAATATGAACCGAAAAGACATCCAAAACAAGAGAGCAAACGGAAAACAAACAGAGAAAGAGGCCGACCTCCAAACCGGAAGTGGAATGCAAAACAGCAAATAAAATCCGAATTGGAAGAAGAAACGAGAACCAGATCAAAAACCTCATGGAAATTGCTTTCCCGATGTGAAAATCGATTTATGATCCAAAAAAACAGCTCTAAAATGAGAATGGAAACCGAAACTTAACTGAAACCGAAACCGAATTCGAACCCGGAAGTAGGATACCGACTTGGAAATAAACTTCTTACAGGAAGTAGAAATCAAAACTAGAACAAAAACGTCAACAGAAATGCTGTCGGGAAGTTGAAATCCAAATATGGAAGGAAAAAACTCCCAAAACAAGAGTGGAAATGGAAAACAAACAGAGACAAGACGCTGAACTCCAATCCGGAAGTGGAATTCGAAATAGTAAATAAAAACGCAATTGGAAGGAGAAACGAGAACCAGAAAAAAACCTCATGGAAACTGCTTTCCCAATGTGCAAATCGATTTATGATCTGAAAAAATAGCTCTAAAATAAAATGGAAAACGAAACTTAACTGAAACCAAAAACCGAATTCGAACCTGGAAGTTGGATTCGAAAGCACAAACAAACTCAATATGAGAAATAGAAATCAAAACCAGAACAAAAATGTCAACAGAAATCATAATAGGAAGTGGAAATCCAAATATGAATCGAAAAGACTTCCAAAACAAGAGTGGAAATGGAAAACAAACAGAGACATGGACCAAAATCCAAACCGGAATTGAATTCAAAACAACAAATAAAATCTGAAATGGAAGGAGAAACCAAACCAGAACAGAAACCTCATGGAATGTGCTTTCCCGATGTGAATATCGATTTATGATCCAAAAACATGCTCGAAAATAAGGATGGAAACCGAAACTTAACAGAAACCACAACCAAATTCGAACCCGGAAGTGGGATTAGAACTCGGAAACAAACTCCTTACTGGAAGTAGAAAGCAAAACCAGAACAAAAATATCAACATAAATCCTAATAGGAAGTGGAAATCCAAATATGACCCGAGAAAACTTCCAAAATAAGAGTGGAAACGGAAAACAAACAGAGACAGACACTGAACTCTAAACCGGAAGTGGACTTCGAAACAGCAAATAAAATCCGAATTGGAAGGAGAAACCCAAAACAGAACCAAAACATCATGGAAACTGCTTTCCCGATGTGAAAATCCATTTATGATCTAAAAATATAGCTCTATAATGAAAATGGAATCCGAAACTTAACTGAAACCAAAACCGAATTAAACCTGGAAGTGGGATTCGAAAGCACAAGCGAACTCAATAGGAGAAATTGAAATCAAAACCAGAACAAAAATGTCAACAGAAATCATGATAGGAAGTGGAAATCCAAATATGAATCGAAAAGACTTCCAAAACAAGAGTGGAAATGGAAAACAAACAGAGACAGGGACCCAACTCCAAACCGGAAGTGGAATTCGAAACAGCAAATAAAATCTGAAATGGAAGGAGAAACCAGATCCAGAACAAAAACCTCATAGAATGTGCTTTTCCGATTTGAAAATCGAATTATGAGCCAAAAAATAGCTCTAAAATGAGAATGGAAACCGAATCATAGCTGAAACCGAAACCGACATCGAACCCGGAAGAGGGATTCAACTCGGAAACAAACTTCTCGAAAGAGCAAGTAAAATCCGAATTGGAAGAAGAAACCAGAACCAGAAAAAAACCTCATGGAAACTGCTTTCCCGCTGTGAAAATCGATTTATGATCCAAAAAAAATAGCTCCAAAATGAGAATGGAAACCGAAACTTAACTGAAACCGAAAGCGAATTCGAACACGCAAGTGGGATTTGAACTCGGAAACAAACTTCTTACAGGAAGTAGAAATCAAAACCAGAACAAAAACTTCAAAAAACTCCTTTCGGGAAGTGGAAATCCAAATATGAACCGAACAAGAGTGGAAACGGAAAACAGAGACAGATTCCGAAATCCAAACTGGAACTGGAGTTAGGAACAGCATATAAAACCCGAATTAGAAGGAGCAACCAGAACCAGAAAAAAAAAAACCTCATGGATACTGCTTTACCAAAGTGAAAATCGATTTATGATCCGAAAAAAATGCTCGAAAATGAGAATGGAAACCAAAACTTAACTGAAACCGCACCCGAATTCGAACCCGGAAGTGGGATTCGAACTCGGAAACAAATTCCTTACAGGAAGTAGAAAGCAAAACCACAACAAAATGTCAACAGAAATCCTAATAGGGAGTGGAAATCCAAATATGAACTGAAAAAAGTTCGAAAACAAGAGTGGAAACGGAAAACAAACAGAGCCAGACGCTGAACTCTAAACCGGAAGTGGAATTCGAAACAGCAAATAAAGTCTGAATTGGAAGAAGAAACCAGAACCAGAACTAAAACCACATGAAAACTGCTTTCCCGATGTGAAAATCGATTTATGATCTGAAAAAATAGCTCTAAAATGAGAATGGAAACCGAAACTTAACTGAAACTGAAACTGAATTCGAACCCGGAAGTGGGACTCGAACTCAGAAACAAACTTCGTACGGGAAGTACAAATCAAAACCAGAACAAAAACGTCAACAAAACTCCTGTCGGGAAGTGGAAATCGAAATATGACCCGAAAAAACTTCCAAAACAAGATTGGAAAAGGAAAACAAACAGTGACAGACGTTGAACAACAACACGGAAGTGGAATTCGAAACAGCAAAGTAAATCCGAATTGGAAGTAGGAACCAGAACCAGAACAAAATCCTCATGGAAACTGCTTTCCCGATGTGAAAATCGATTTATGATCCGAAAAATGACTCTAAAACGTGAATGGACCCAAACTATACTGAAACCCAAACCGAACTCGAAACCGGAAGTGGGATTCAAAAGCACAAACAAACTCAATATGAGAAATAGAAATCAAAACAAGAACAAAAATGTCAACAGAAATCATAATTAGAAGTGGAAAGCCAAATATGAACCGAAAAGACATCCAAAACAAGAGAGCAAACGGAAAACAAACAGAGAAAGAGGCCGACCTCCAAACCGGAAGTGGAATGCAAAACAGCAAATAAAATCCGAATTGGAAGAAGAAACGAGAACCAGATCAAAAACCTCATGGAAATTGCTTTCCCGATGTGAAAATCGATTTATGATCCAAAAAAACAGCTCTAAAATGAGAATGGAAACCGAAACTTAACTGAAACCGAAACCGAATTCGAACCCGGAAGTAGGATACCGACTTGGAAATAAACTTCTTACAGGAAGTAGAAATCAAAACTAGAACAAAAACGTCAACAGAAATGCTGTCGGGAAGTTGAAATCCAAATATGGAAGGAAAAAACTCCCAAAACAAGAGTGGAAATGGAAAACAAACAGAGACAAGACGCTGAACTCCAATCCGGAAGTGGAATTCGAAATAGTAAATAAAAACGCAATTGGAAGGAGAAACGAGAACCAGAAAAAAACCTCATGGAAACTGCTTTCCCAATGTGCAAATCGATTTATGATCTGAAAAAATAGCTCTAAAATAAAAATGGAAAACGAAACTTAACTGAAACCAAAACCGAATTCGAACCTGGAAGTTGGATTCGAAAGCACAAACAAACTCAATATGAGAAATAGAAATCAAAACCAGAACAAAAATGTCAACAGAAATCATAATAGGAAGTGGAAATCCAAATATGAATCGAAAAGACTTCCAAAACAAGAGTGGAAATGGAAAACAAACAGAGACATGGACCAAAATCCAAACCGGAATTGGAATTCAAAACAACAAATAAAATCTGAAATGGAAGGAGAAACCAAACCAGAACAGAAACCTCATGGAATGTGCTTTCCCGATGTGAATATCGATTTATGATCCAAAAACATGCTCGAAAATAAGGATGGAAACCGAAACTTAACAGAAACCACAACCAAATTCGAACCCGGAAGTGGGATTAGAACTCGGAAACAAACTCCTTACTGGAAGTAGAAAGCAAAACCAGAACAAAAATATCAACATAAATCCTAATAGGAAGTGGAAATCCAAATATGACCCGAGAAAACTTCCAAAATAAGAGTGGAAACGGAAAACAAACAGAGACAGACACTGAACTCTAAACCGGAAGTGGACTTCGAAACAGCAAATAAAATCCGAATTGGAAGGAGAAACCCAAAACAGAACCAAAACATCATGGAAACTGCTTTCCCGATGTGAAAATCCATTTATGATCTAAAAATATAGCTCTATAATGAAAATGGAATCCGAAACTAACTGAAACCAAAACCGAATTAAAACCTGGAAGTGGGATTCGAAAGCACAAGCGAACTCAATAGGAGAAATTGAAATCAAAACCAGAACAAAAATGTCAACAGAAATCATGATAGGAAGTGGAAATCCAAATATGAATCGAAAAGACTTCCAAAACAAGAGTGGAAATGGAAAACAAACAGAGACAGGGACCCAACTCCAAACCGGAAGTGGAATTCGAAACAGCAAATAAAATCTGAAATGGAAGGAGAAACCAGATCAGAACAAAAACCTCATAGAATGTGCTTTTCCGATTTGAAAATCGAATTATGAGCCAAAAAATAGCTCTAAAATGAGAATGGAAACCGAATCATAGCTGAAACCGAAACCGACATCGAACCCGGAAGAGGGATTCAACTCGGAAACAAACTTCTCGAAAGAGCAAGTAAAATCCGAATTGGAAGAAGAAACCAGAACCAGAAAAAAACCTCATGGAATGTGCTTTCCCGCTGTGAAAATCGATTTATGATCCAAAAAAAAATAGCTCCAAAATGAGAATGGAAACCGAAACTTAACTGAAACCGAAAGCGAATTCGAACACGCAAGTGGGATTTGAACTCGGAAACAAACTTCTTACAGGAAGTAGAAATCAAAACCAGAACAAAAACTTCAAAAAACTCCTTTCGGGAAGTGGAAATCCAAATATGAACCGAACAAGAGTGGAAACGGAAAACAGAGACAGATTCCGAAATCCAAACTGGAACTGGAGTTAGGAACAGCATATAAAACCCGAATTAGAAGGAGCAACCAGAACCAGAAAAAAAAAAACCTCATGGATACTGCTTTACCAAAGTGAAAATCGATTTATGATCCGAAAAAAATGCTCGAAAATGAGAATGGAAACCAAAACTTAACTGAAACCGCACCCGAATTCGAACCCGGAAGTGGGATTCGAACTCGGAAACAAATTCCTTACAGGAAGTAGAAAGCAAAACCACAACAAAATGTCAACAGAAATCCTAATAGGGAGTGGAAATCCAAATATGAACTGAAAAAAGTTCGAAAACAAGAGTGGAAACGGAAAACAAACAGAGCCAGACGCTGAACTCTAAACCGGAAGTGGAATTCGAAACAGCAAATAAAATCTGAATTGGAAGAAGAAACCAGAACCAGAACTAAAACCACATGAAAACTGCTTTCCCGATGTGAAAATCGATTTATGATCTGAAAAAATAGCTCTAAAATGAGAATGGAAACCGAAACTTAACTGAAACTGAAACTGAATTCGAACCCGGAAGTGGGACTCGAACTCAGAAACAAACTTCGTACGGGAAGTACAAATCAAAACCAGAACAAAAACGTCAACAAAACTCCTGTCGGGAAGTGGAAATCGAAATATGACCCGAAAAAACTTCCAAAACAAGATTGGAAAAGGAAAACAAACAGTGACAGACGTTGAACAACAACACGGAAGTGGAATTCGAAACAGCAAAGTAAATCCGAATTGGAAGTAGGAACCAGAACCAGAACAAAATCCTCATGGAAACTGCTTTCCCGATGTGAAAATCGATTTATGATCCGAAAAATGACTCTAAAACGTGAATGGACCCAAACTATACTGAAACCCAAACCGAACTCGAAACCGGAAGTGGGATTCAAAAGCACAAACAAACTCAATATGAGAAATAGAAATCAAAACAAGAACAAAAATGTCAACAGAAATCATAATTAGAAGTGGAAAGCCAAATATGAACCGAAAAGACATCCAAAACAAGAGAGCAAACGGAAAACAAACAGAGAAAGAGGCCGACCTCCAAACCGGAAGTGGAATGCAAAACAGCAAATAAAATCCGAATTGGAAGAAGAAACGAGAACCAGATCAAAAACCTCATGGAAATTGCTTTCCCGATGTGAAAATCGATTTATGATCCAAAAAAACAGCTCTAAAATGAGAATGGAAACCGAAACTTAACTGAAACCGAAACCGAATTCGAACCCGGAAGTAGGATACCGACTTGGAAATAAACTTCTTACAGGAAGTAGAAATCAAAACTAGAACAAAAACGTCAACAGAAATGCTGTCGGGAAGTTGAAATCCAAATATGGAAGGAAAAAACTCCCAAAACAAGAGTGGAAATGGAAAACAAACAGAGACAAGACGCTGAACTCCAATCCGGAAGTGGAATTCGAAATAGTAAATAAAAACGCAATTGGAAGGAGAAACGAGAACCAGAAAAAAACCTCATGGAAACTGCTTTCCCAATGTGCAAATCGATTTATGATCTGAAAAAATAGCTCTAAAATAAAAATGGAAAACGAAACTTAACTGAAACCAAAACCGAATTCGAACCTGGAAGTTGGATTCGAAAGCACAAACAAACTCAATATGAGAAATAGAAATCAAAACCAGAACAAAAATGTCAACAGAAATCATAATAGGAAGTGGAAATCCAAATATGAATCGAAAAGACTTCCAAAACAAGAGTGGAAATGGAAAACAAACAGAGACATGGACCAAAATCCAAACCGGAATTGGAATTCAAAACAACAAATAAAATCTGAAATGGAAGGAGAAACCAAACCAGAACAGAAACCTCATGGAATGTGCTTTCCCGATGTGAATATCGATTTATGATCCAAAAACATGCTCGAAAATAAGGATGGAAACCGAAACTTAACAGAAACCACAACCAAATTCGAACCCGGAAGTGGGATTAGAACTCGGAAACAAACTCCTTACTGGAAGTAGAAAGCAAAACCAGAACAAAAATATCAACATAAATCCTAATAGGAAGTGGAAATCCAAATATGACCCGAGAAAACTTCCAAAATAAGAGTGGAAACGGAAAACAAACAGAGACAGACACTGAACTCTAACCGGAAGTGGACTTCGAAACAGCAAATAAAATCCGAATTGGAAGGAGAAACCCAAAACAGAACCAAAACATCATGGAAACTGCTTTCCCGATGTGAAAATCCATTTATGATCTAAAAATATAGCTCTATAATGAAAATGGAATCCGAAACTTAACTGAAACCAAAACCGAATTAAAACCTGGAAGTGGGATTCGAAAGCACAAGCGAACTCAATAGGAGAAATTGAAATCAAAACCAGAACAAAAATGTCAACAGAAATCATGATAGGAAGTGGAAATCCAAATATGAATCGAAAAGACTTCCAAAACAAGAGTGGAAATGGAAAACAAACAGAGACAGGGACCCAACTCCAAACCGGAAGTGGAATTCGAAACAGCAAATAAAATCTGAAATGGAAGGAGAAACCAGATCCAGAACAAAAACCTCATAGAATGTGCTTTTCCGATTTGAAAATCGAATTATGAGCCAAAAAATAGCTCTAAAATGAGAATGGAAACCGAATCATAGCTGAAACCGAAACCGACATCGAACCCGGAAGAGGGATTCAACTCGGAAACAAACTTCTCGAAAGAGCAAGTAAAATCCGAATTGGAAGAAGAAACCAGAACCAGAAAAAAACCTCATGGAAACTGCTTTCCCGCTGTGAAAATCGATTTATGATCCAAAAAAATAGCTCCAAAATGAGAATGGAAACCGAAACTTAACTGAAACCGAAAGCGAATTCGAACACGCAAGTGGGATTTGAACTCGGAAACAAACTTCTTACAGGAAGTAGAAATCAAAACCAGAACAAAAACTTCAAAAAACTCCTTTCGGGAAGTGGAAATCCAAATATGAACCGAACAGAGTGGAAACGGAAAACAGAGACAGATTCCGAAATCCAAACTGGAACTGGAGTTAGGAACAGCATATAAAACCCGAATTAGAAGGAGCAACCAGAACCAGAAAAAAAAAAACCTCATGGATACTGCTTTACCAAAGTGAAAATCGATTTATGATCCGAAAAAAATGCTCGAAAATGAGAATGGAAACCAAAACTTAACTGAAACCGCACCCGAATTCGAACCCGGAAGTGGGATTCGAACTCGGAAACAAATTCCTTACAGGAAGTAGAAAGCAAAACCACAACAAAATGTCAACAGAAATCCTAATAGGGAGTGGAAATCCAAATATGAACTGAAAAAAGTTCGAAAACAAGAGTGGAAACGGAAAACAAACAGAGCCAGACGCTGAACTCTAAACCGGAAGTGGAATTCGAAACAGCAAATAAAGTCTGAATTGGAAGAAGAAACCAGAACCAGAACTAAAACCACATGAAAACTGCTTTCCCGATGTGAAAATCGATTTATGATCTGAAAAAATAGCTCTAAAATGAGAATGGAAACCGAAACTTAACTGAAACTGAAACTGAATTCGAACCCGGAAGTGGGACTCGAACTCAGAAACAAACTTCGTACGGGAAGTACAAATCAAAACCAGAACAAAAACGTCAACAAAACTCCTGTCGGGAAGTGGAAATCGAAATATGACCCGAAAAAACTTCCAAAACAAGATTGGAAAAGGAAAACAAACAGTGACAGACGTTGAACAACAACACGGAAGTGGAATTCGAAACAGCAAAGTAAATCCGAATTGGAAGTAGGAACCAGAACCAGAACAAAATCCTCATGGAAACTGCTTTCCCGATGTGAAAATCGATTTATGATCCGAAAAATGACTCTAAAACGTGAATGGACCCAAACTATACTGAAACCCAAACCGAACTCGAAACCGGAAGTGGGATTCAAAAGCACAAACAAACTCAATATGAGAAATAGAAATCAAAACAAGAACAAAAAATGTCAACAGAAATCATAATTAGAAGTGGAAAGCCAAATATGAACCGAAAAGACATCCAAAACAAGAGAGCAAACGGAAAACAAACAGAGAAAGAGGCCGACCTCCAAACCGGAAGTGGAATGCAAAACAGCAAATAAAATCCGAATTGGAAGAAGAAACGAGAACCAGATCAAAAACCTCATGGAAATTGCTTTCCCGATGTGAAAATCGATTTATGATCCAAAAAAACAGCTCTAAAATGAGAATGGAAACCGAAACTTAACTGAAACCGAAACCGAATTCGAACCCGGAAGTAGGATACCGACTTGGAAATAAACTTCTTACAGGAAGTAGAAATCAAAACTAGAACAAAAACGTCAACAGAAATGCTGTCGGGAAGTTGAAATCCAAATATGGAAGGAAAAAACTCCCAAAACAAGAGTGGAAATGGAAAACAAACAGAGACAAGACGCTGAACTCCAATCCGGAAGTGGAATTCGAAATAGTAAATAAAAACGCAATTGGAAGGAGAAACGAGAACCAGAAAAAAACCTCATGGAAACTGCTTTCCCAATGTGCAAATCGATTTATGATCTGAAAAAATAGCTCTAAAATAAAAATGGAAAACGAAACTTAACTGAAACCAAAACCGAATTCGAACCTGGAAGTTGGATTCGAAAGCACAAACAAACTCAATATGAGAAATAGAAATCAAAACCAGAACAAAAATGTCAACAGAAATCATAATAGGAAGTGGAAATCCAAATATGAATCGAAAAGACTTCCAAAACAAGAGTGGAAATGGAAAACAAACAGAGACATGGACCAAAATCCAAACCGGAATTGGAATTCAAAACAACAAATAAAATCTGAAATGGAAGGAGAAACCAAACCAGAACAGAAACCTCATGGAATGTGCTTTCCCGATGTGAATATCGATTTATGATCCAAAAACATGCTCGAAAATAAGGATGGAAACCGAAACTTAACAGAAACCACAACCAAATTCGAACCCGGAAGTGGGATTAGAACTCGGAAACAAACTCCTTACTGGAAGTAGAAAGCAAAACCAGAACAAAAATATCAACATAAATCCTAATAGGAAGTGGAAATCCAAATATGACCCGAGAAAACTTCCAAATAAGAGTGGAAACGGAAAACAAACAGAGACAGACACTGAACTCTAAACCGGAAGTGGACTTCGAAACAGCAAATAAAATCCGAATTGGAAGGAGAAACCCAAAACAGAACCAAAACATCATGGAAACTGCTTTCCCGATGTGAAAATCCATTTATGATCTAAAAATATAGCTCTATAATGAAAATGGAATCCGAAACTTAACTGAAACCAAAACCGAATTAAAACCTGGAAGTGGGATTCGAAAGCACAAGCGAACTCAATAGGAGAAATTGAAATCAAAACCAGAACAAAAATGTCAACAGAAATCATGATAGGAAGTGGAAATCCAAATATGAATCGAAAAGACTTCCAAAACAAGAGTGGAAATGGAAAACAAACAGAGACAGGGACCCAACTCCAAACCGGAAGTGGAATTCGAAACAGCAAATAAAATCTGAAATGGAAGGAGAAACCAGATCCAGAACAAAAACCTCATAGAATGTGCTTTTCCGATTTGAAAATCGAATTATGAGCCAAAAAATAGCTCTAAAATGAGAATGGAAACCGAATCATAGCTGAAACCGAAACCGACATCGAACCCGGAAGAGGGATTCAACTCGGAAACAAACTTCTCGAAAGAGCAAGTAAAATCCGAATTGGAAGAAGAAACCAGAACCAGAAAAAAACCTCATGGAAACTGCTTTCCCGCTGTGAAAATCGATTTATGATCCAAAAAAAATAGCTCCAAAATGAGAATGGAAACCGAAACTTAACTGAAACCGAAAGCGAATTCGAACACGCAAGTGGGATTTGAACTCGGAAACAAACTTCTTACAGGAAGTAGAAATCAAAACCAGAACAAAAACTTCAAAAAACTCCTTTCGGGAAGTGGAAATCCAAATATGAACCGAACAAGAGTGGAAACGGAAAACAGAGACAGATTCCGAAATCCAAACTGGAACTGGAGTTAGGAACAGCATATAAAACCCGAATTAGAAGGAGCAACCAGAACCAGAAAAAAAAAAACCTCATGGATACTGCTTTACCAAAGTGAAAATCGATTTATGATCCGAAAAAAATGCTCGAAAATGAGAATGGAAACCAAAACTTAACTGAAACCGCACCCGAATTCGAACCCGGAAGTGGGATTCGAACTCGGAAACAAATTCCTTACAGGAAGTAGAAAGCAAAACCACAACAAAATGTCAACAGAAATCCTAATAGGGAGTGGAAATCCAAATATGAACTGAAAAAAGTTCGAAAACAAGAGTGGAAACGGAAAACAAACAGAGCCAGACGCTGAACTCTAAACCGGAAGTGGAATTCGAAACAGCAAATAAAGTCTGAATTGGAAGAAGAAACCAGAACCAGAACTAAAACCACATGAAAACTGCTTTCCCGATGTGAAAATCGATTTATGATCTGAAAAAATAGCTCTAAAATGAGAATGGAAACCGAAACTTAACTGAAACTGAAACTGAATTCGAACCCGGAAGTGGGACTCGAACTCAGAAACAAACTTCGTACGGGAAGTACAAATCAAAACCAGAACAAAAACGTCAACAAAACTCCTGTCGGGAAGTGGAAATCGAAATATGACCCGAAAAAACTTCCAAAACAAGATTGGAAAAGGAAAACAAACAGTGACAGACGTTGAACAACAACACGGAAGTGGAATTCGAAACAGCAAAGTAAATCCGAATTGGAAGTAGGAACCAGAACCAGAACAAAATCCTCATGGAAACTGCTTTCCCGATGTGAAAATCGATTTATGATCCGAAAAATGACTCTAAAACGTGAATGGACCCAAACTATACTGAAACCCAAACCGAACTCGAAACCGAAGTGGGATTCAAAAGCACAAACAAACTCAATATGAGAAATAGAAATCAAAACAAGAACAAAAATGTCAACAGAAATCATAATTAGAAGTGGAAAGCCAAATATGAACCGAAAAGACATCCAAAACAAGAGAGCAAACGGAAAACAAACAGAGAAAGAGGCCGACCTCCAAACCGGAAGTGGAATGCAAAACAGCAAATAAATCCGAATTGGAAGAAGAAACGAGAACCAGATCAAAAACCTCATGGAAATTGCTTTCCCGATGTGAAAATCGATTTATGATCCAAAAAAACAGCTCTAAAATGAGAATGGAAACCGAAACTTAACTGAAACCAAAACCGAATTCGAACCCGGAAGTAGGATACCGACTTGGAAATAAACTTCTTACAGGAAGTAGAAATCAAAACTAGAACAAAAACGTCAACAGAAATGCTGTCGGGAAGTTGAAATCCAAATATGGAAGGAAAAAACTCCCAAAACAAGAGTGGAAATGGAAAACAAACAGAGACAAGACGCTGAACTCCAATCCGGAAGTGGAATTCGAAATAGTAAATAAAAACGCAATTGGAAGGAGAAACGAGAACCAGAAAAAAACCTCATGGAAACTGCTTTCCCAATGTGCAAATCGATTTATGATCTGAAAAAATAGCTCTAAAATAAAAATGGAAAACGAAACTTAACTGAAACCAAAACCGAATTCGAACCTGGAAGTTGGATTCGAAAGCACAAACAAACTCAATATGAGAAATAGAAATCAAAACCAGAACAAAAATGTCAACAGAAATCATAATAGGAAGTGGAAATCCAAATATGAACCGAAAATACTTCCAAAACATGAGTGGAAATGGAAAACAAACAGAGACAGAGGCCCAACTCCAAGCCGGAAGTGGAATTCGAAACAGCAAATAAAATCCGAAATGGAAGGAGAAACAAGAACCAGAGCTAAAACCTCATGGAAACTGCTTTCCCGATGTGAAAATCGATTTATGATCTGAGAAAATAGCTCTAAAATGAAAATGCAAACCGAAAATTAACTGAAACCGAAATTGAATTCGAACCTGGAAGTGGGATTCGAAGCACAAGCAAACTCAATATGAGAAATAGAAATAAAAACCAGAACAAAAATGTCAAGAGAAATCATAACAGGAAGTGGGAAATCCAAATATGAACCGAGGGGCTGGGGATATGGCTTAGTGGCAAGAGAGGTGCCTTGTATACATGAGGCCCTGGGTTCGATTCCCCAGCACCACATATACAGAAAACAGCTAGAAGTGGCGCTGTGACTCAGTGGTAGAGTGCTAGCCTTGAGCAAAAGGAAGCTAGGGACAGTGCTCTGGCCCTGAGTCCAAGGCCCAGGACTGGCCAAAAAAATATACATATATATATGAACCGAAAAGAATTCCAAAACAAGAGTGGAAATGGAAAACAAACAGAGAAAGGCCCAACTCCAACCGGAAGTGGAATTCGACACAGCAAATAAAATCAGAAATGAAAGGAGAAACCAGAACCAGAACAAAAACCTCAGGGAAACTGCTTTCCCGAGTTGAAAATCGATTTATGATCCAAAAAATAGCTCTAAAATGAGAATGGAAACCGAAACTTAACTGAAACTGAGAGGGACTTCGAACCCCAAAGAGGGATTCAAACTCGGAAACAAACTTCTCGAAACAGGAAATAAAACCCGAAATGGAAGGAGAAACCAGAACCAGAACAAAAACCAAATGGAAACGGCTTCCCGATGTGAAAATAGAATTATGATCCAAAAAATAGCTCCAAAATGAGAATGGAAACCGAAACTTAACTGAACCTGAAACCGAATTCGATCGCACAAGTGGGATTCCAGCTCGGAAAAAAACTTCTTACAGGAATTAGAAATCAAAAACAGGACAAAAACGTCAACAAAACTCCTGTCGGGAAGTGGAAATCGAAATATGACCCGAAAAAACTTCCAAAACAAGAGTGGAAATGGAAAACAAACAGAGACAGACGTCGAACTCCAACACGGAAGTGGAATTCGCACAGCAAAGAAAATCCGAATTGGAAGGAGGAACCAGAACCAGAACAAAAACCTCATGGAAACTGCTTTCCCGATGTGAAAATCGATTTATGATCCAAAAAATAACTCTAAAAAGAGAATGAAAACCGAAACTTAATTGAAACTGAAACCGAATTCGAACCCGGAAGTGGGATACGAACTCAGAAAAAACTTCTTTCAGGAAGTAGAAATCAAAACCAGAACAGAAACTTCAACAGCAATCCAATAGGAAGTGGATATCTAAATATGAACCGGAAAGACTTCCAAAACAAGAGTGGAAACGGAAAACAAACAGAGACATGGACCAAAATCCAAACCGGAATTGGAATTCAAAACAACAAATAAAATCTGAAATGGAAGGAGAAACCAAACCAGAACAGAAACCTCATGGAATGTGCTTTCCCGATGTGAATATCGATTTATGATCCAAAAACATGCTCGAAAATAAGGATGGAAACCGAAACTTAACAGAAACCACAACCAAATTCGAACCCGGAAGTGGGATTAGAACTCGGAAACAAACTCCTTACTGGAAGTAGAAAGCAAAACCAGAACAAAAATATCAACATAAATCCTAATAGGAAGTGGAAATCCAAATATGACCCGAGAAAACTTCCAAAATAAGAGTGGAAACGGAAAACAAACAGAGACAGACACTGAACTCTAAACCGGAAGTGGACTTCGAAACAGCAAATAAAATCCGAATTGGAAGGAGAAACCCAAAACAGAACCAAAACATCATGGAAACTGCTTTCCCGATGTGAAAATCCATTTATGATCTAAAAATATAGCTCTATAATGAAAATGGAATCCGAAACTTAACTGAAACCAAAACCGAATTAAAACCTGAAGTGGGATTCGAAAGCACAAGCGAACTCAATAGGAGAAATTGAAATCAAAACCAGAACAAAAATGTCAACAGAAATCATGATAGGAAGTGGAAATCCAAATATGAATCGAAAAGACTTCCAAAACAAGAGTGGAAATGGAAAACAAACAGAGACAGGGACCCAACTCCAAACCGGAAGTGGAATTCGAAACAGCAAATAAAATCTGAAATGGAAGGAGAAACCAGATCCAGAACAAAAACCTCATAGAATGTGCTTTTCCGATTTGAAAATCGAATTATGAGCCAAAAAATAGCTCTAAAATGAGAATGGAAACCGAATCATAGCTGAAACCGAAACCGACATCGAACCCGGAAGAGGGATTCAACTCGGAAACAAACTTCTCGAAAGAGCAAGTAAAATCCGAATTGGAAGAAGAAACCAGAACCAGAAAAAAACCTCATGGAAACTGCTTTCCCGCTGTGAAAATCGATTTATGATCCAAAAAAAATAGCTCCAAAATGAGAATGGAAACCGAAACTTAACTGAAACCGAAAGCGAATTCGAACACGCAAGTGGGATTTGAACTCGGAAACAAACTTCTTACAGGAAGTAGAAATCAAAACCAGAACAAAAACTTCAAAAAACTCCTTTCGGGAAGTGGAAATCCAAATATGAACCGAACAAGAGTGGAAACGGAAACAGAGACAGATTCCGAAATCCAAACTGGAACTGGAGTTAGGAACAGCATATAAAACCCGAATTAGAAGGAGCAACCAGAACCAGAAAAAAAAAAACCTCATGGATACTGCTTTACCAAAGTGAAAATCGATTTATGATCCGAAAAAAATGCTCGGAAAATGAGAATGGAAACCAAAACTTAACTGAAACCGCACCCGAATTCGAACCCGGAAGTGGGATTCGAACTCGGAAACAAATTCCTTACAGGAAGTAGAAAGCAAAACCACAACAAAATGTCAACAGAAATCCTAATAGGGAGTGGAAATCCAAATATGAACTGAAAAAAGTTCGAAAACAAGAGTGGAAACGGAAAACAAACAGAGCCAGACGCTGAACTCTAAACCGGAAGTGGAATTCGAAACAGCAAATAAAATCTGAATTGGAAGAAGAAACCAGAACCAGAACTAAAACCACATGAAAACTGCTTTCCCGATGTGAAAATCGATTTATGATCTGAAAAAATAGCTCTAAAATGAGAATGGAAACCGAAACTTAACTGAAACTGAAACTGAATTCGAACCCGGAAGTGGGACTCGAACTCAGAAACCAACTTCGTACGGGAAGTACAAATCAAAACCAGAACAAAAACGTCAACAAAACTCCTGTCGGGAAGTGGAAATCGAAATATGACCCGAAAAAACTTCCAAAACAAGATTGGAAAAGGAAAACAAACAGTGACAGACGTTTGAACAACAACACGGAAGTGGAATTCGAAACAGCAAAGTAAATCCGAATTGGAAGTAGGAACCAGAACAAGAACAAAATCCTCATGGAAACTGCTTTCCCGATGTGAAAATCGATTTATGATCCGAAAAATGACTCTAAAACGTGAATGGACCCAAACTATACTGAAACCCAAACCGAACTCGAAACCGAAGTGGGATTCAAAAGCACAAACAAACTCAATATGAGAAATAGAAATCAAAACAAGAACAAAAATGTCAACAGAAATCATAATTAGAAGTGGAAAGCCAAATATGAACCGAAAAGACATCCAAAACAAGAGAGCAAACGGAAAACAAACAGAGAAAGAGGCGACCTCCAAACCGGAAGTGGAATGCAAAACAGCAAATAAAATCCGAATTGGAAGAAGAAACGAGAACCAGATCAAAAACCTCATGGAAATTGCTTTCCCGATGTGAAAATCGATTTATGATCCAAAAAAAACAGCTCTAAAATGAGAATGGAAACCGAAACTTAACTGAAACCGAAACCGAATTCGAACCCGGAAGTAGGATACCGACTTGGAAATAAACTTCTTACAGGAAGTAGAAATCAAAACTAGAACAAAAACGTCAACAGAAATGCTGTCGGGAAGTTGAAATCCAAATATGGAAGGAAAAAACTCCCAAAACAAGAGTGGAAATGGAAAACAAACAGAGACAAGACGCTGAACTCCAATCCGGAAGTGGAATTCGAAATAGTAAATAAAAACGCAATTGGAAGAGAAACGAGAACCAGAAAAAAAACCTCATGGAAACTGCTTTCCCAATGTGCAAATCGATTTATGATCTGAAAAAATAGCTCTAAAATAAAAATGGAAAACGAAACTTAACTGAAACCAAAACCGAATTCGAACCTGGAAGTTGGATTCGAAAGCACAAACAAACTCAATATGAGAAATAGAAATCAAAACCAGAACAAAAATGTCAACAGAAAATCATAATAGGAAGTGGAAATCCAAATATGAATCGAAAAGACTTCCAAAACAAGAGTGGAAATGGAAAACAAACAGAGACATGGACCAAAATCCAAACCGGAATTGGAATTCAAAACAACAAATAAAATCTGAAATGGAAGGAGAAACCAAACCAGAACAGAAACCTCATGGAATGTGCTTTCCCGATGTGACTATCGATTTATGATCCAAAAACATGCTCGAAAATAAGGATGGAAACCGAACTTAACAGAAACCACAACCAAATTCGAACCCGGAAGTGGGATTAGAACTCGGAAACAAACTCCTTACTGGAAGTAGAAAGCAAAACCAGAACAAAAATATCAACATAAATCCTAATAGGAAGTGGAAATCCAAATATGACCCGAGAAAACTTCCAAAATAAGAGTGGAAACGGAAAACAAACAGAGACAGACACTGAACTCTAAACCGGAAGTGGACTTCGAAACAGCAAATAAAATCCGAATTGGAAGGAGAAACCCCAAACAGAACCAAAACATCATGGAAACTGCTTTCCCGATGTGAAAATCCATTTATGATCTAAAAATATAGCTCTATAATGAAAATGGAATCCGAAACTTAACTGAAACCAAAACCGAAATTAAAACCTGGGAAGTGGGATTCGAAAGCACAAGCGAACTCAATAGGAGAAATTGAAATCAAAACCAGAACAAAAATGTCAACAGAAATCATGATAGGAAGTGGAAATCCAAATATGAATCGAAAAGACTTCCAAAACAAGAGTGGAAATGGAAAACAAACAGAGACAGGGACCCAACTCCAAACCGGAAGTGGAATTCGAAACAGCAAATAAAATCTGAAATGGAAGGAGAAACCAGATCCAGAACAAAAACCTCATAGAATGTGCTTTTCCGATTTGAAAATCGAATTATGAGCCAAAAAATAGCTCTAAAATGAGAATGGAAACCGAATCATAGCTGAAACCGAAACCGACATCGAACCAGGAAGAGGGATTCAACTCGGAAACAAACTTCTCGAAAGAGCAAGTAAAATCCGAATTGGAAGAAGAAACCAGAACCAGAAAAAAACCTCATGGAAACTGCTTTCCCGCTGTGAAAATCGATTTATGATCCAAAAAAAATAGCTCCAAAATGAGAATGGAACCGAAACTTAACTGAAACCGAAAGCGAATTCGAACACGCAAGTGGGATTTGAACTCGGAAACAAACTTCTTACAGGAAGTAGAAATCAAAACCAGAACAAAAACTTCAAAAAACTCCTTTCGGGAAGTGGAAATCCAAATATGAACCGAACAAGAGTGGAAACGGAAAACAGAGACAGATTCCGAAATCCAAACTGGAACTGGAGTTAGGAACAGCATATAAAACCCGAATTAGAAGGAGCAACCAGAACCAGAAAAAAAAAAACCTCATGGATACTGCTTTACCAAAGTGAAAATCGATTTATGATCCGAAAAAAATGCTCGAAAATGAGAATGGAAACCAAAACTTAACTGAAACCGCACCCGAATTCGAACCCGGAAGTGGGATTCGAACTCGGAAACAAATTCCTTACAGGAAGTAGAAAGCAAAACCACAACAAAATGTCAACAGAAATCCTAATAGGGAGTGGAAATCCAAATATGAACTGAAAAAAGTTCGAAAACAAGAGTGGAAACGGAAAACAAACAGAGCCAGACGCTGAACTCTAACCGGAAGTGGAATTCGAAACAGCAAATAAAATCTGAATTGGAAGAAGAAACCAGAACCAGAACTAAAACCACATGAAAACTGCTTTCCCGATGTGAAAATCGATTTATGATCTGAAAAAATAGCTCTAAAATGAGAATGGAAACCGAAACTTAACTGAAACTGAAACTGAATTCGAACCCGGAAGTGGGACTCGAACTCAGAAACCAACTTCGTACGGGAAGTACAAATCAAAACCAGAACAAAAACGTCAACAAAACTCCTGTCGGGAAGTGGAAATCGAAATATGACCCGAAAAAACTTCCAAAACAAGATTGAAAAGGAAAACAAACAGTGACAGACGTTGAACAACAACACGGAAGTGGAATTCGAAACAGCAAAGTAAATCCGAATTGGAAGTAGGAACCAGAACCAGAACAAAATCCTCATGGAAACTGCTTTCCCGATGTGAAAATCGATTTATGATCCGAAAAAATGACTCTAAAACGTGAATGGACCCAAACTATACTGAAACCCAAACCGAACTCGAAACCGGAAGTGGGATTCAAAAGCACAAACAAACTCAATATGAGAAATAGAAATCAAAACAAGAACAAAAATGTCAACAGAAATCATAATTAGAAGTGGAAAGCCAAATATGAACCGAAAAGACATCCAAAACAAGAGAGCAAACGGAAAACAAACAGAGAAAGAGGCCGACCTCCAAACCGGAAGTGGAATGCAAAACAGCAAATAAAATCCGAATTGGAAGAAGAAACGAGAACCAGATCAAAAACCTCATGGAAATTGCTTTCCCGATGTGAAAATCGATTTATGATCCAAAAAAACAGCTCTAAAATGAGAATGGAAACCGAAACTTAACTGAAACCGAAACCGAATTCGAACCCGGAAGTAGGATACCGACTTGGAAATAAACTTCTTACAGGAAGTAGAAATCAAAACTAGAACAAAAACGTCAACAGAAATGCTGTCGGGAAGTTGAAATCCAAATATGGAAGGAAAAAACTCCCAAAACAAGAGTGGAAATGGAAAACAAACAGAGACAAGACGCTGAACTCCAATCCGGAAGTGGAATTCGAAATAGTAAATAAAAACGCAATTGGAAGGAGAAACGAGAACCAGAAAAAAACCTCATGGAAACTGCTTTCCCAATGTGCAAATCGATTTATGATCTGAAAAAATAGCTCTAAAATAAAAATGGAAAACGAAACTTAACTGAAACCAAAACCGAATTCGAACCTGGAAGTTGGATTCGAAAGCACAAACAAACTCAATATGAGAAATAGAAATCAAACCAGAACAAAAATGTCAACAGAAATCATAATAGGAAGTGGAAATCCAAATATGAATCGAAAAGACTTCCAAAACAAGAGTGGAAATGGAAAACAAACAGAGACATGGACCAAAATCCAAACCGGAATTGGAATTCAAAACAACAAATAAAATCTGAAATGGAAGGAGAAACCAAACCAGAACAGAAACCTCATGGAATGTGCTTTCCCGATGTGACTATCGATTTATGATCCAAAAACATGCTCGAAAATAAGGATGGAAACCGAAACTTAACAGAAACCACAACCAAATTCGAACCCGGAAGTGGGATTAGAACTCGGAAACAAACTCCTTACTGGAAGTAGAAAGCAAAACCAGAACAAAAATATCAACATAAATCCTAATAGGAAGTGGAAATCCAAATATGACCCGAGAAAACTTCCAAAATAAGAGTGGAAACGGAAAACAAACAGAGACAGACACTGAACTCTAAACCGGAAGTGGACTTCGAAACAGCAAATAAAATCCGAATTGGAAGGAGAAACCCAAAACAGAACCAAAACATCATGGAAACTGCTTTCCCGATGTGAAAATCCATTTATGATCTAAAAATATAGCTCTATAATGAAAATGGAATCCGAAACTTAACTGAAACCAAAACCGAATTAAAACCTGGAAGTGGGATTCGAAAGCACAAGCGAACTCAATAGGAGAAATTGAAATCAAAACCAGAACAAAAATGTCAACAGAAATCATGATAGGAAGTGGAAATCCAAATATGAATCGAAAAGACTTCCAAAACAAGAGTGGAAATGGAAAACAAACAGAGACAGGGACCCAACTCCAAACCGGAAGTGGAATTCGAAACAGCAAATAAATCTGAAATGGAAGGAGAAACCAGATCCAGAACAAAAACCTCATAGAATGTGCTTTTCCGATTTGAAAATCGAATTATGAGCCAAAAAATAGCTCTAAAATGAGAATGGAAACCGAATCATAGCTGAAACCGAAACCGACATCGAACCCGGAAGAGGGATTCAACTCGGAAACAAACTTCTCGAAAGAGCAAGTAAAATCCGATTGGAAGAAGAAACCAGAACCAGAAAAAAACCTCATGGAAACTGCTTTCCCGCTGTGAAAATCGATTTATGATCCAAAAAAAAATAGCTCCAAAATGAGAATGGAAACCGAAACTTAACTGAAACCGAAAGCGAATTCGAACACGCAAGTGGGATTTGAACTCGGAAACAAACTTCTTACAGGAAGTAGAAATCAAAACCAGAACAAAAACTTCAAAAAACTCCTTTCGGGAAGTGGAAATCCAAATATGAACCGAACAAGAGTGGAAACGGAAAACAGAGACAGATTCCGAAATCCAAACTGGAACTGGAGTTAGGAACAGCATATAAAAACCCGAATTAGAAGGAGCAACCAGAACCAGAAAAAAAAAAACCTCATGGATACTGCTTTACCAAAGTGAAAATCGATTTATGATCCGAAAAAAATGCTCGAAAATGAGAATGGAAACCAAAACTTAACTGAAACCGCACCCGAATTCGAACCCGGAAGTGGGATTCGAACTCGGAAACAAATTCCTTACAGGAAGTCGAAAGCAAAACCACAACAAAATGTCAACAGAAATCCTAATAGGGAGTGGAAATCCAAATATGAACTGAAAAAAGTTCGAAAACAAGAGTGGAAACGGAAAACAAACAGAGCCAGACGCTGAACTCTAAACCGGAAGTGAATTCGAAACAGCAAATAAAATCTGAATTGGAAGAAGAAACCAGAACCAGAACTAAAACCACATGAAAACTGCTTTCCCGATGTGAAAATCGATTTATGATCTGAAAAAATAGCTCTAAAATGAGAATGGAAACCGAAACTTAACTGAAACTGAAACTGAATTCGAACCCGGAAGTGGGACTCGAACTCAGAAACAAACTTCGTACGGGAAGTACAAATCAAAACCAGAACAAAACGTCAACAAAAACTCCTGTCGGGAAGTGGAAATCGAAATATGACCCGAAAAAACTTCCAAAACAAGATTGGAAAAGGAAAACAAACAGTGACAGACGTTGAACAACAACACGGAAGTGGAATTCGAAACAGCAAAGTAAATCCGAATTGGAAGTAGGAACCAGAACCAGAACAAAATCCTCATGGAAACTGCTTTCCCGATGTGAAAATCGATTTATGATCCGAAAAATGACTCTAAAACGTGAATGGACCCAAACTATACTGAAACCAAACCGAACTCGAAACCGGAGTGGGATTCAAAAGCACAAACAAACTCAATATGAGAAATAGAAATCAAAACAAGAACAAAAATGTCAACAGAAATCATAATTAGAAGTGGAAAGCCAAATATGAACCGAAAAGACATCCAAAACAAGAGAGCAAACGGAAAACAAACAGAGAAAGAGGCCGACCTCCAAACCGGAAGTGGAATGCAAAACAGCAAATAAAATCCGAATTGGAAGAAGAAACGAGAACCAGATCAAAAACCTCATGGAAATTGCTTTCCCGATGTGAAAATCGATTTATGATCCAAAAAACAGCTCTAAAATGAGAATGGAAACCGAAACTTAACTGAAACCGAAACCGAATTCGAACCCGAAGTAGGATACCGACTTGGAAATAAACTTCTTACAGGAAGTAGAAATCAAAACTAGAACAAAAACGTCAACAGAAATGCTGTCGGGAAGTTGAAATCCAAATATGGAAGGAAAAAACTCCCAAAACAAGAGTGGAAATGGAAAACAAACAGAGACAAGACGCTGAACTCCCAATCCGGAAGTGGAATTCGAAATAGTAAATAAAAACGCAATTGGAAGGAGAAACGAGAACCAGAAAAAAACCTCATGGAAACTGCTTTCCCAATGTGCAAATCGATTTATGATCTGAAAAAATAGCTCTAAAATAAAAATGGAAAACGAAACTTAACTGAAACCAAAACCGAATTCGAACCTGGAAGTTGGATTCGAAAGCACAAACAAACTCAATATGAGAAATAGAAATCAAAACCAGAACAAAAATGTCAACAGAAATCATAATAGGAAGTGGAAATCCAAATATGAATCGAAAAGACTTCCAAAACAAGAGTGGAAATGGAAAACAAACAGAGACATGGACCAAAATCCAAACCGGAATTGGAATTCAAAACAACAAATAAAATCTGAAATGGAAGGAGAAACCAAACCAGAACAGAAACCTCATGGAATGTGCTTTCCGATGTGAATATCGATTTATGATCCAAAAACATGCTCGAAAATAAGGATGGAAACCGAAACTTAACAGAAACCACAACCAAATTCGAACCCGGAAGTGGGATTAGAACTCGGAAACAAACTCCTTACTGGAAGTAGAAAGCAAAACCAGAACAAAAATATCAACATAAATCCTAATAGGAAGTGGAAATCCAAATATGACCCGAGAAAACTTCCAAATAAGAGTGGAAACGGAAAACAAACAGAGACAGACACTGAACTCTAAACCGGAAGTGGACTTCGAAACAGCAAATAAAAATCCGAATTGGAAGGAGAAACCCAAAACAGAACCAAAACATCATGGAAACTGCTTTCCCGATGTGAAAATCCATTTATGATCTAAAAATATAGCTCTATAATGAAAATGGAATCCGAAACTTAACTGAAACCAAAACCGAATTAAACCTGGAAGTGGGATTCGAAAGCACAAGCGAACTCAATAGGAGAAATTGAAATCAAAACCAGAACAAAAATGTCAACAGAAATCATGATAGGGAAGTGGAAATCCAAATATGAATCGAAAAGACTTCCAAAACAAGAGTGGAAATGGAAAACAAACAGAGACAGGGACCCAACTCCAAACCGGAAGTGGAATTCGAAACAGCAAATAAAATCTGAAATGGAAGGAGAAACCAGACCCAGAACAAAAACCTCATAGAATGTGCTTTTCCGATTTGAAAATCGAATTATGAGCCAAAAAATAGCTCTAAAATGAGAATGGAAACCGAATCATAGCTGAAACCGAAACCGACATCGAACCCGGAAGAGGGATTCAACTCGGAAACAAACTTCTCGAAAGAGCAAGTAAAATCCGAATTGGAAGAAGAAACCAGAACCAGAAAAAAAACCTCATGGAAACTGCTTTCCCGCTGTGAAAATCGATTTATGATCCAAAAAAAATAGCTCCAAAATGAGAATGGAAACCGAAACTTAACTGAAACCGAAAGCGAATTCGAACACGCAAGTGGGATTTGAACTCGGAAACAAACTTCTTACAGGAAGTAGAATCAAAACCAGAACAAAAACTTCAAAAAACTCCTTTCGGGAAGTGGAAATCCAAATATGAACCGAACAAGAGTGGAAACGGAAAACAGAGACAGATTCCGAAATCCAAACTGGAACTGGAGTTAGGAACAGCATATAAAACCCGAATTAGAAGGAGCAACCAGAACCAGAAAAAAAAAAACCTCATGGATACTGCTTTACCAAAGTGAAAATCGATTTATGATCCGAAAAAAATGCTCGAAAATGAGAATGGAAACCAAAACTTAACTGAAACCGCACCCGAATTCGAACCCGGAAGTGGGATTCGAACTCGGAAACAAATTCCTTACAGGAAGTAGAAAGCAAAACCACAACAAAATGTCAACAGAAATCCTAATAGGGAGTGGAAATCCAAATATGAACTGAAAAAAGTTCGAAAACAAGAGTGGAAACGGAAAACAAACAGAGCCAGACGCTGAACTCTAAACCGGAAGTGGAATTCGAAACAGCAAATAAAATCTGAATTGGAAGAAGAAACCAGAACCAGAACTAAAACCACATGAAAACTGCTTTCCCGATGTGAAAATCGATTTATGATCTGAAAAAATAGCTCTAAAATGAGA
>NW_025959586.1:0-34419 GCF_023159225.1 Perognathus longimembris pacificus
GGGGGCTCTTTGCTCCTGGAGGAAGGGATGAGCCTCACCTTTAGTAGAATGCTTTATGTATAAGAAAATTGCATTCCCCGTTTTCTTTTTAGCCTTAAGCAGAAACTGTTTATGTTATTTGCATTTTACTTCAACATAACGGTTATTCATAAATGTGCCAATACTTTTGTGGTACTATCTGTCTTTCCAAATTTGCAACTTTGATGTCATCATGTTTAGAATGTTCTAAAGTTGTAAGCAGCAACATAATCCTTTGTCGAAATATTGTAAAAATGGAGCCAGCAAGACATTCTCTAACTTTAATCTCAATATTCACAAAGCACACCTATTTTATACTAAATCTTGGCAATGTAATATTTAAGGATTTCATCCATGCATTTAGCTATACACACACACACACATATATATATATATATAGATAGATAGATAGATAGATAGATAGAAAATTATAGATATAAATATAGATATAGATGTAGACATACATATAGATATATACCACCTGTTTTATTCCCAGGAAAAGGCAGGACTCACTACTAGTGCTTCATGTTTGTGATGCCACATAATTAGTTTGTCTTTAATAACTTATCAAGAAGGGAGGACATTTCTGGTTTTCATTTATTCCCTGACAGGCAAGATGAAGATAACAAAAGAGTTCATCAGCCTTTGCCATTTAAACAAATAACAGATCTAAAGAATGCTTGTTTTCAATATGGCCCTACAGTACCACTTACTCAAGTCATTCTTATTTATTTATTTATTCATTGGCCAGTCCTGGGACTTCAACTCAGGGCCTGAGCACTGTCCCTGGCTTCTTTTTACTCAAGGCTAGCACTCTGCTCCTTGAGTCACAGCGCCACTTCTGGTCATTTTCTATATCTCTGGTGAGGGGTAATGAAACCCAGGGCTTCATGTACATGAAGCAAGCACTCTTGCCACTAGGCCATATTCCCAGCACACTCAAGTCATTCTTGAAACCTTGGCTACTAAAACTTTATGCCCAAATTGCCAAGCAGCCATCAGGCCTTCTAAGAAAAAGGAGGAATAAATGACTATATTCAGCTTTGTGCGGACATTGGGCCATCATAGCTGCATGGCCTCATGCTCCAAGGGCAGACTGTAACAGAGTTCTTACGTATGTCCTGGATGGGGAGAAGGCGATGGTGATATTTATGTACTGCTTGGGTGCCCGGCATTTGTTTTTCCTGCCAACAAATGGGCCACTTAATGACTCACTGACCTAATCAGAAAAGGAGAGTTATTACTGAAATTTCTCCCCACTGTAAAAACGGGAAGCATTGTGTTACAAATTTCAGATCTAATTTGAATGACTCTGCCTGCCGGGCCAGCTGGCAGGGGAGCAGGAATCCTGACTGAGGGGCGGCGGGGATAAGGAAAAGGAAAAATAAGGCAAGAGAAAAAAGACAAGAGACAAAGATGGGGTACGGGAGGTCTGCAGCCATAAGGTTGAACCTCAAGACTGCAGCAACAGTTTATTCCAACTCCCAGCTTATATGCAGTTTTGGAACCAGGGAATAGCATAGGATTGTAAAAATTCCAGAACATAAAGAGGCTTTGAAGTTTGCAACATTTGATTACAGTAGACACAGGACAAGGTTGATTAACATAGGAATCTACTCCAGCGGACATAGCAAGGTGGGGACATAGCAAAGCAATTCCGGATAGTGGCTGTGAACAAATGTCCTTGCCTTTAGCATATCCTGGCGGTAACAGCACAGCCAGAGGTGATAATGAACCTAGGTGCAGGTTTGGCTCCCGACATCTTGGCGACATCTGCACAGCCAGAGGTCAGGATGAGCTTAGCTGCTAGCTCGGCTCCCGACAGTTCCCCCGTCTTTTTATTAAAAGAAGCGAACCCGCCTGTCTTAGGTGGGGTGGGTACCTCAGCCTGCCTTACCCATCTTAGGGAACAACTTCAGAGCAGTGCTGAAGGCCCTGTCTTAGGTCGGTCTAAGGCTGGCACCGCCTCATACCCGTCTCTGGCTGCGGTTCCTCTCGGGGGAAATTCATTTACTTGGAGCTTGACCTTATGCAGCTGGCTGGCTAAACTCATGAAAGAGTTTTGCAATATGCGTACAATGCAAGGAAGACATAGGCAAGCCATCAGCAAAAGTATCCCTGGGCCGAGCAATGTCATTAGCAGCCCCTTAACATTAGATAAGGAAGGGACATACTGTTGAAGTTGTTCAAACAGTTCTTTTGCTGTTTCTGCCACTTAAAGTCCAAAGGTGGAGCTTGTTCTAGTCCGGCTAATGGTCTATGGAGTTGAAAGAGATCTAAGGACAAGTTATTATGGTGCCAAATACCATTTAGATGTGCTACAACTTGTTCCCAAGGATAGCTCGACCCATTATACTTATGGAGGGTCACACAAATAAAGTCAAACCCAGCATGACAGTGTACCCATTGCAAAGTTTGTAAGGCACGAATTTGTTCTCCCAGTGACAACACAGATTCATATAATGCTTCTAACTTTTGTTCTACCTTATCATCAATCCTGCCTTGAAAGTGCAGGGCTTGCGTGGTATTATGAGCAAGCTGATTAACATGGTGAGCTGTTTGCACATTTTGTGTTAAAGCCACAGTAGCCGCTGCAGCAGAGGCAGCTAAAGCAATAAAGGCTAAAATTCCTGCTATTAATAGCCCTACAAATCGTCTAGGGCGCATAAGTTCTTTTAAATGTTTTAACACTTGAATACCTGTTTCTTTATACCAAGCTTCAGATAAGTTTACAGGAAGCATAACAAATGGTGGTTGCTTAATAATAATTACAGAATCAGTAAGACCACTATACAAGCAATTTGTAAAAGAACAGTTAGTGCAGGTAACATTGAAATACATGGCTCCTATAGAAATATTAAAAGGTCCATACATAATAGCATAAGGGGGTGTTACACAACTCATAATATTTTTTAAAGAAGTAGACGTGGGCCAGGAGATATTGTTTAGGGAAGCCACTAACATCAAGACATGGCGTTGAGGGCGTCCATTCATCCACCACAGACCTGGGTTGAACATGTTGGTGAGATTAGCTCCAGACCAGTCCACCAGCTGAGAATTAGTTCCAGAAATATTGGTTATAAAAGGGTGATTGTACAATATACATTATATTACTGGAACCATTCAGTACATAATAGCTCAGTTAAACTCCTCTTGGTCAGCCAAATTTGTAGACACTGAATCCCCCAAAATTAGTGGAAGAAAAGTGTCAATAATTTGATTCCTGTATAAAAACTAGTAAAGAGAAATGTTACGCTGAAATGAAGAGCCAGATGATAAAAATACAAATGTCTCCTAAAGCAAAATTTACAAAAACATTTGTGTAAACCAATTCTAAAACTTATCAGGGGGAAAGATACGAGGGAGTTGGAAGTGTGGGGAAGTGTGGGTAACATGATGAACTAGAAATATACTTACAGACTTACATATGAACCTCTAATCCTTTGGTACATCACTCTGAAAATAAAGGAAAAAATTAAACAATCAAAAAAAAGAGGAAGTAATGTGGTATGAAATAGTTTATGGTCCTAATCTGAATCCTTTAGAAATAATGCCATTGGAGACATGAACGGATTAGATTCAATCAGTTGATCAGAGAAAATGAATAGGGACTTGATAAGCATCATGCAACCCCCAGCTTATGCAGCTGATTGGGAAGAATTGAGAAAATTAAAAGGATCTCAAACCACTGCGGTAGATAATAAGGAAGACTCAGATGGCTCAGACACTCAGGAAAAATTACGCAAGGAGCTTACTAAAGACAGATTGACCCATGTGGAGAAAATTTTGGAATCAATTATAGCCCTATTGTCACAACAATATCCAAAGCAGCAAACTCCTGTAAAGGTAAAGACTTGTGGGACCTGCCCAGAATCCTGGCGAACTTTCAGCCTTTCCCACCGCAACCTCTGCCTGATAGGGTATCACAGCTAGTACCATTTCTGCCTGTGCTGTTTAAAGCGCCTGGTCCTCCTACAGTAAACGTGGCACACTTCCTTGGCTCAGACTTATCAAGAAGGGAGGACATTTTTGGTTTTCATTTATTCCCTGACAGGCAAGATGAAGATAGCAAAAGAGTTCATCAGTGTTTGTCATTTAAACAAATAACAGATCTAAAGAATGCTTGTTTTCAATATGGCCCTACAGTACCACTTACTCAAGTCATTCTCATTTATTTATTTATTCATTGGCCAGTCCTGGGACTTCAACTCAGGGCCTGAGCACTGTCCCTGGCTTCTTTTTACTCAAGGCTAGCACTCTGCTCCTTGAGTCACAGCGCCACTTCTGGTCATTTTCTATATCTCTGGTGAGGGGTAATCAAACCCAGGGCTTCATGTACATGAGGCAAGCACTCTTTCCACTAGGCCATATTCCCAGCACACTCAAGACATTCTTGAACCTTGGCTACTAAAACTTTATGCCCAAATTGCCAAGCAGCCATCAGGCCCTCTAAGATAAAAGGAGGAATAAATGACTGTATTCAGCGTTGTGTGGACATTGGGCCATCCTAGCTGCATGGCCTCATGCTCCAAGGGCCGACTGTAACAGAGTTCTTCCGCATGTCGTGGATGGGGAGAAGGTGACGGGGACATTTATGTACTGCTCGGATTCCTGGCATGTGTTTTTCCTGCCGACAAAGGGGCCACTTAATGGCTCACTGACTTAATCAGAAAAGGAGATTTATTACTGAAATTTCTCCCCTCTGTAAAAACGGGAAGCATTGTGTTACAAATTTCAGATCTAATTTGAATGACTCTGGCCGCCAGATTTCAGTAACCTGGCAGAGGAGCCAGCCCCTGGCCCCACAGAAAAATTTTGGAGCAGCTCCTTCTTTCCCCTAAACTCAAGCATATCCCCCAAAAACCTGCAGCAACAATCAGTTTCAAGTCTCCTCTGAGCAACAACAGAAAGTGCAGGACTGGATCTCTGTTCCTCTACCTGCACAGTACTGACTTCCAAAATGGTATTTTAGCCCCTGTCTACAGGAGTCATTGGTCCACTTCCAAGGGAATCTGTTGGCTTATTTTTAGGCCGTAGCAGCTCTGCTCTGAGGGGCTTACCTATTATTCCAGGAGTGATCAATCAGGACTCTAATGTAGAAATAAAAATCATGGCTTCAATGCTTGCTAGTGTTACCACTAAAATGCTCACTACCTAAATGCCGCCATTCACAAAATAACGCATGATAT
Source organism: Perognathus longimembris pacificus (assembly GCF_023159225.1). Classification (NCBI taxonomy): domain Eukaryota; kingdom Metazoa; phylum Chordata; class Mammalia; order Rodentia; family Heteromyidae; genus Perognathus; species Perognathus longimembris. Next base: position 5,208 of record NW_025959586.1, read on the forward strand.
GTGAATAGGCACTGGGGATTATAAGACCCAGAATCTAGTAAATACCCCAAAGCAGATTGACCAGTGGCTGCAGGAGATATGTCTAGAGGCATGGGGTTGGGTATGTCCCACAGTAAAAAGGATGGTTCTTAGGCCTGGTTTATTCAAGGGGCCCAGGAACCCTACTTTGACTTCATAGTGCGCCTTCAGAAAATTATTGATAGAACAGTACAAGGTGTATTTTTGGACACTCAAAAGATGAAGGTATTGGGACAGACTCTGGGTGCTAGTGTGAAAGTACCCAAATCCGGGAAATTCAACTGTTTTGGCTGTGGGGACAAGGGCATACTAAAATGAATTGTGTAAAAATAAAACTGGCAAATACAAAGTCGCCTAGGATATTCCCTCTCTGCAAACGTGGGGTACATTGGGCCCAAGAATTTTGATCTAAAACTGACATTGGTGGACATATGCTTCCCCTTTCATCGGAAGCAGCACAGGGAGAAAGTACAAGGTGTTCAGGAAAGGGGGCAAATGGCAAGCCTCATGGTCGCATTCCTATGAACGAGCCTTCCCCACCATCTTTTCGTTACAACCAGCCCAGATTGGGAGTGCCACAGTGGACCTTTTCTCAAGCCCAACCTTAACTTTCCCTGCTAATTTCCAGAATTAGAACTTGCATATATGGTCCCTTACCATGGGGGACTTGGGGCCTTCTTTTGGAGCATTCCAGTTTAATTGCTAAAGGGGTGTTAGTTGTACCAGGAGTAACTGACTCTGACTACATAGGACAAATTAAAATCCTTAAGACCTCCCCTGTACCTTATGATATTAATTCTGGTGATCGTATTGCACAATTGATTTTCTTTGCTTACATATTTATATCAACTTCTGCAATCCCTTATCAAGGAGGTTTTGACAGTATGAAATATCAATGTGTTTTCTGGATTTTCAATGAAGCATACAAACCACCTTGTTGTAAATTTTATATAGGAAAGAGGCATTGCTAGCTACTGGCTAAGACATCACAATAATCAGCCAGATTGAATGGGGCATCGGGGCAGGGTGACTCAAACTATCAAATGCAGAATAAAAGGTGTCAGTAGTACACTTGATTCAGTTATTAAGCAAAATCTTCTATATCAGAATATTACTGATGGTGAAGGCCAACATTCCATTTTTGATCCATAATTTTTGTAAGTACCTATTAACGTAAGTGTACTAGACGTCTTTGAACAATGGGGAGCTCATTTAGTTTTCCCTTGATGTTCAGATGCATGTCTTTCTCAGTAAGATTACTTACTTGGCAGACAGATTGTCCAGTTTGTCGTGAGCAAAGGCCCTTATCTAAAGAAAAGTTGGCAGCCAAATTGCAAGTTGTTGGAGATAAGTTAGCTTCAAATCATATTGAGGTTTCTATCTCTACCTGGAACTCTCCTAATTCTGTTATTAAAAAGAATTCTCACAAATGGAGATTGCTCACTGGTTGTCGAGCTCTAAATTCAGCTATGAGGCCTATAGATACTTTACATCTTCGCTTGCCCCAATTATGTATGATTCCTTTAAATTGGAATATTATACTAAGATTTGCAAGATTGTTTCTTTTCTATTTTCTTACTTGATGAGGACCTATCATGCTTTGCTTTTACTTTAAGTCGGATTAATCTCCAAGGACCCCATGGAAGGTTTAAATGGAAATTATTGCCACCAGGCATGATGAACTCACCTACTATGTGTCAAACTTTTGTAGCCAGAGCACTAGAACCTATTAGGAAAAGATTTGCTCAGGTTTCATATATTCATTATATGGATGACTAATTATTTGCTGCACCTAATAAAGATATTCTATCAGACTTATTACAAATTTTGTCCTTCCACTTGCAAGAAAATGGTTTACCAGTTGCCCCTGATAAAATCTGGACAGAGGAGCCATTAAAGTATCTAGGATATTTAGTTAAAAAAAAATAAGCAATTATTCTCCAATTTATAAAAATTCGTACTGAAAAATTAAATACTCTTGATTTCCAAAAGTTACTAGAGGACATTAATTGGCTTCATCCTTCCTTAGGCATTCCCACATATGCTTTGCATAATTTATTTTCCATTCTTCAAGAGGATTTGACTTTAAATAGCCCTTGTGTATTAACGAGTGAGGAAAGTCAGGAATTACTTTTAGTAGAAAAACCCCTGACTCAAAATTTCTTTTCCCGGGTAGATTTTTGTGTCCCTAATGGGCTATTAAATCTACTTACAAAGTTTACCCCACAGGGGGAATAGCACAGTTCAACAAGACTTTGATATGTACCAGGCACACATTGTCAGAAATGTAAAGCACATATCTGGAGATAATCAGCTTTATTATCATGCAAGGCTGTAAAATGTGCCTGGAAATCAATGGGCAGGACAACTACTTGATTATCATCCCCACACCTAAATAAGAATTCAAATTTGCATTACAAACCTCTGATCTCCTCCATTTTTCATTGAATGGCTTTAATGGAGAAGTTTTATACCAATTATATTCTAGTCCTTTAAGGAAATTATTTCAATAACAAATTTATTGTAATGATAATATTTGATTTTCTAAGCTCATTCTAAATTCGCCTAATAGTTTTGAAGATAGTACCAAAAATAGCAAATGTGCTTTTTGGACAGAAGGTAAGTATCAAGTTTTTGTCACTCCCTGGCAATAGGCACATAAATTGAATCACAGGCTGTTATATACACTTTACAGAATTTCTTAATAACTTTCAATTTAATCACTCAGTCGACCTGTGCAACACATGTTTTATGCAATATATATTCTGTTGTTATTTATCACATAAACCCCCCACTAGATTCACTATTTAAACAATTCAAAAACAATAATGCCAAAGACAGCTTCACTGTATGTCATTCACATTCTTGCTCATTCTAATTTGACAGGTCCTATGGCATGTGGTAATTTTCATGTAGATGATTTAGTCCCTTTCATTTCAGCAAAAGAATACCATGCATCTTGGCACTCTACTGCAGGTCATTTACCTGTCACATATAAAATTCCTTTTATGATTGGTAATATGTCCCAGTGGCAAGAATGCTTGCCTCATATACCTTAAGCCATGGGTTTGATTACCTAGCGCCACATACATAGAACATGGCCAGAAGTGGCACTGTGGTTCAAATGGCAGCGTGCTAGCTAGCCTTGAGCAAAAAGAAGCCAGGGACTGTCCTCAGGTCATGAGTCCAAGACCCAGGACAGGAATAAATAAAATAAAATAAAGTAAAATAAAATAAAATTCCTTTTAAACAACCTAAGCAAATTATTGCTAACTGTCCTACTTGTTGACTTTTGCATTTACAAACCTTTCCCCTTGGTGCTAATCTTCAAGGCCTGGCTCCAAACAATAATTGTCAAATGGATGTAACACACATCCCTGAATATGTCTGCCTAAAAGATGTTCTTGTAACTATTGACACATTCTTTTTTGAAGGGGGGGGGAACAGCTCTACTTGGTGAAAAATGGACTCAGGTCATTCAAAATTTATGAGAAACATGTGCAGTCATGTAGATTTCTTCTCAAATAAAAACTAACAATGGACCAGCAGAATCCAGTAAATAAGTGAAAATATATTTAGAATTTCGTAATATCTTCCATGTTACATCAGTTGAATATAAACCTCAATCTCAAGGTAGAGTAGAATGAGCTCACTGTACTTTGAAAAGACAAATTAAAGAGTAAAAGAGGTTGAATAAGTATAGTACTGATGAGTATCCCACATCTATGAATAGCCTTTATAAAATAGCCTGAGCTGTTATTGCAGAAACACTATTTGTTCTTAGGTTTTTAAATTTGCCTCAAAGAGATGTTTTGGCCCTTGCCAAGCAACACTTCCTAGCTCCTTGTATGTTAATCAAGGCACATCCTGTTTGGATTAGATTGGGGGTTGGGTTAGATTGGGCCCCTGGGCAGTTGTTAAGCAAGAGGCTATGGAATGCTTATGTTGCTACAGAAGATGTCCAAACTTCTGGCATCCACTCTGCTGATTCCGACAAGGAGTGCCCCCAGAACACAAAGATTAGGGTAAGACATCCTCATCTATGCTATGAGACCATCCCAATCCAAGCCATGGCTGCCCACAGTCTCCATAAAAATCCCCACAGAGGAAGGACAGCCCCTTTGCCCTTATGGGGACAGGTAAAAGCGCTGTCTCACAAAGCCCAACAGGTAGTGCTATCTACTGAAAAAGTGCTGACTCTGGAACATCTACTCCTGCCTATGTGTGCTCTGTTAACCTGTGTCTTGTAACTCTATGGCAGGGGCTAATTCAGAGGTATTGTATTGGACCAGTATCTTTAAACCTCCCTTATTGCATCCAGATTTGTGGACCAAATCCCCCTTCTTTGTATCTATATCTAGTCCTGACTTAATTTCTCCCTGTTTTCTGTCTCGCATTCCAGTCTCTCCTATGGAAGAAGGACAAGATTCTAACATCTCTTACTCTCAGTTCTCTAAAGTTATCTGTCTCGGCAATTCTCCATGTTAATCCTGTAGATACCAATATTTTTAATTCAACATGGAGGTTTATATAATCCGAGTAGAACTCGGCTGGTTAGACTGTCCTTTTGGTCTGTGAGATCTCACACCTATAAGATACACAACTCTCCTAGTCCTTTTGGTTTGTGGTTACAAAACTGCACCGAACATAATTTTGCTTCTGAAAAGGTATACAATCTCATACTCCATAAACCAATTATGAGCAGCAGTGGAGTTGCTCAATCTTACATGTCTTCTATGCTCTCTTACATGTCTTCTATGCTATGTCTGAATTTGAAAGTGAGATATCCTCCAAAAGTAGTTTGATGTTATAGAATTATTTTCCACTTAATACCTTTGGGAAGATCCTTTTATGTGACTCCATGGTAATTCAAATTTTGAAATCCAGGATGAATATATCTGAGTGTTTCCATGGTAATTATTGTAGTAGGAAAGAACCTGAATGTGTATCAGGTGAAAATTGAGCACAAAATATTTCCTTCAATTTTGTCTCCAAATATTTTGGAAATCATTACCTGGCTACTTTGGTTTCTCCTGTGCTAATCTGTTTATACTGAGCCATTTTGATAAACATTTCAATTTTTATGTGTAATTCATTTCTGAATGTTGGTCATATGTTTAGTTTGACACGAGGACATAGTGTTTCAACTTATATCACTTCCATCCATGGCAACATCAATAGTGAAATGTCTTCATTAATTAGGGGAGCATACATGATTATGTTAATTTAGTAGGAGTCATGAACACCTAGGTATGGCTCAGGGCACCTTGTTAGGACTGTAGAAAACATGGTCTTCTATTGAATCCAGTCTGAAATAAAGTCTTTGTTGATCCACTTAGAACACAAACATTCCCAGTATCATCTGCACATAAGAATATTAATGCGTTGTGCCTTTTAAATATTTTTCAAACCAAATATACTCATTACAAACTGCAAACAATGGCCTGTAGACGAACTATTCAAACAGCAGTTAAAATGCATATATATTATGAAATTATAATCAATTTCTCTACACTGTCTTAAATATTTCTATTATATGATTAAACGCTTCTATAGCTCAAGTACTTGGACATTGCACACTTAAAAATGAAGATGCATTTGTTGATTAAGATTAAGGACAGAGAGACCCATGATAGCTCTTAGAATTGTCCTTGAAGTTGGTTGAATTACATCATTGCATATTTTCCCAATTTTGATAGTATTCTTAAATTGGGTCATGATACAATCTGAAACAGTCCCTTTTTATTTCTAGCCTGTTGTACAACAGCTCTTAGAAGGCAAAATAGAGCCAGACACTTAAAGAATCATACGAATAAAATATTTCAAATGATATTCATAAGTTTTCTTTATTTGGTTTCAAAAAGCCCAGAGTCATTATGGAATACCTGTTACAGTCCTTGGTATTTCCCATGGGCTCATAAAAGAGAGGTATTCCAACCCTTTGTTTAGCCTTATGTCATGACCAACACTGTAAATTGTAAATTGATGGGCCTCAATATAGAAGTGATACAGTGTCTATTGTTACATAGCCCATGCAAAACCCACTTTAAGCATTTAACCCAGACGTCTAATTTATATAAATAAATATATGACTAGCAAACGAAGAAAGCTTTTATGTCCAATTACTATGAATCATTAACTCATATCTTTGGATAAAGTACGTTTTTTGGTACATTGCCTGATAAATTTGCTACACTAATTCTTTTTTTTTTTTTTTTTTTTTTTGGCCTGTCCTGGGCCTTGGATTCAGGGCCTGAGCACTGTCCCTGGCTTCTTCCCGCTCAAGGCTAGCACTCTGCCACTTGAGCCACAGCGCCGCTTCTGGCCGTTTTCTGTATATGTGCTGCTGGGGAGTCCAACCTAGGGCCTCGTGTATCCGAGGCAGGCACTCTTGCCACTAGGCTATATCCCCAGCCCCTACACTAATTCTTAAGCTACATCAATATTATACTTCTGTTTGCTCACAGTAAATCAATTCACTTTTCCTTCATATTTTAATGTCAATGCCCACTGCTGCTGTTACAATAAAAATAATATATGGATTCTTTGTCATAGTGCAAAACTCATGACGCTATTTTCTCTTCTTTAATCTGTGATTCCTTGTGATTTCTATTTGAATAACAAACAGGATGAAAGCTCAAGAATGCAGAGTGATAAGGCAATGATAGTTTCTAATTTAAATTCTTGGTTGACTTCTTCTTGTGAGTCCAGTGTAAATGTAAATGTAAGTATGTTCTTCCCTGCTGTCACTTGCTTCTTCCAGCAAGTTATTCTGGGGGAGAACAATAAAAATATCCTTGTCAACCTGCAGATTGATGCGAGTACCTGTGAAACTTTAGACATGTACTTATAGTTTTGTTCTATCCTTCGTAAGACACTTTCACTATAATGATGCTTTCTTTTTACATTTGCGGTTTGGATCAAAGTTTAGGTAGAGAAATGTAGGTCAAACATTATCAATTTGATTTGAAATCTTAGGATTATGATTTCTTATGTACTCGTAATTATTTACTATTTTTGGCCTGAGACTAGCTGACATTACTGTTTTGTGTCTCTGTATGTATAACCTAGGATATGGCTTGTGGAAATGTGCCCGGGTCCTTAAAATAATGAGTATTCATTGATTCACCTGTACAACTGCCTCCAAGTGGGTCAAGACACACAAGTGTCCAAGTACAGTTTTCCAGAAGCTGTCCAATTAATTGGTTTCAGTGTATATGGAAGTTAAGAAAGCAGGGAATTCCTTCATGATAATAGGCATTTGTTCAATTTGCAGTACCTCTAGAAGAACCAAGGATGTGTCTAATGTTTGTAGACACAATACAAACATATGTGTTAGCACTCTATGCATCGAATGATAAAAAATGTGCTTTTATTTATGCCTTTGCAGAAATAATCAGTTGCCCCACCGTGTTGAGTTCAACAAGTATTTCTCCTTGTCTTATCTATGAGTAAAAATAATAAAAAAAAGTCTAATCATATGAATGTCTTTTGATTTCCCGTAATAATTGAGACAAGCACTCTTGCAACTAGGCCATATTCCCAGTCCTCCCCTAATCTTTGAAACCTCCAATTTGGTTACAGTGTATATTCTTTACAATGAATTCTGACATAAGTGGAGGTGTTTCTTTCCTTATAGAAGTATATCACTTAATATTTGAGAAAGCACAGTTAAGTAGGAGAAATGCAATTATGATCATTAAATGGAAATCTAAGTAAGTTAACATGTAAAGTCCTCCTATGATTATTCTTCACTTACTTTTACATGAGTCTGATATGTTTCATTTCATTATGTATTCTTGCATGTAAGAAAGTATCACCAAATTTACCTCTTTAAATAGAACGTCAATTTATGTGACATTATGTAAACATCAATTTGGTGAGCCAAACACTTCTGGGAGTTTTTGTAAAAAGAAAAAATTCAACTCTGTGAGCTTTTCTTACTACGAAAGATTCTCAATATCGAAATAATTTCAGTGTGTGACAATATGCAAGGATTCTTTGACTTCTTTAAATAGGACGATTTGCAAGACCGAATGAATGGGAAATGTGGTGGGGAATAGAGCAGAAAGGGCTCACCAAGGGAATTGGGTAGTGAGCAGAACAAACTGAGCTAATCAAGGGATTTAGGAAGAGATATATAAGAGGAAAAGAGGAACAGATTACAGGAAGCATAAAGAAAGAGAGGTATATGCATATATCACCATTTTGGGATGAATTGCTTTACAATTACTAAGCATAGAGTACATAAGAATTTTGAGAATTGAATGTGACACTGAGCATGAGGATCAGACGTCTGTTTATTTTACTTTATAATATTATTAAGAATTACTATGGGCTGGGGATATGGCCTAGTGGCTAGAGTGACTGCCTCGGATACACGAGGCCCTAGGTTCGATTCCCCAGCACCACATATACAGAAACGGCCAGAAGCGGTGCTGTGGCTCAAGCGGCAGAGTGCTAGCCTTGAGCGGGAAGAAGCCAGGGACAGTGCTCAGGCCCTGAGTCCAAGGCCCAGGACTGGCAAAAAAAAAAAAAAAAAAAAAAAGAATTACTAACACATTGAGTTAATGTGTAAATAATTAAGAAATTGAGGGAGTTGTTTGAGGGGTGAAGCAGAGGGATGAAGGGAGAAAAATCAGGAAGGGATAGTAGGTATGAGAAGAAATGCATATGTAATCACTATATGAAGCATGTTTCTTTAACCCCACTGTATATCATCCTGAAAATAAGAAAGAAAATGTAAAAAAATTAAGTGTAAATGCATTTTGCGGTGGGAAACTAGATTTCTCTATGTATCCAAAAAAATAACATTCAAAATGTATTAAAATTTGTGCATTGTTGGAAATATTACAAGTGTTGGTAGATAATCAGAAAGAAGAAAATTTTTGATTCTGTGTTTGTTTGTGTTTGTGTTTGAGTGAGTGACTGTGTGTGTGTGCCTAGTCTTTTGAAGTTATGTCTCATGGTGATCAATATAGAAATGCATTGCTAAGATAGGGTATATAAAATTTGTCAAACGTGGTAATTCCTCCCTCATTTTTCTCTTGTTTCACTTTCCAATCAACTGTTCACCATCTTTGAATGGTTAATTACAACTATTTCTATTTCTTTGTTGCATTCCTTTACCCTTTGTACTTCTCACAGTGTGAAGAAGTCATTTCCTTACTACGATAAAGAAAGAGACAATAGTAAGAGCTCCATGGTCTACTACAGCGACACCTGGTTTACAAACACAGAAAATTAAATCAAAAGAAATAATTTCAAATAAGGATTTCTAAATAAAAATAAAGAAACCTCCGGATTCCATATATTTGAGATCATTACTATTACCATGATTGTTTGTGATTATTTCTCCAAACTATTGAGAAACTGTGATACTCTGTATGGAAAATCCTAGGCATGTATGCCATTTTTACCACTCAGTGAATCCATTGGCTCTCTTTGCCGCTGGTTCACTTCATACGACATAATGTTTTCCTAAGGCTTTCTATTTCCTTAGAAATGAGAGGATGTCATTCTTTCTGAAGAAAGCCTCGATTCTACTATGAATATAAAACCACTTTCTGTTGTTCCATTCATCAACTGATGGCCAGAATAGTTGGTTACATATGTTGGCTATTTGAGAGAATGCTGCAGTGATCATGATCATGGTGGAAGTTTTAGCATGGAATTCTTTATAATCTTTACAGTGAATGCCCACCTTTGAGATTGCTCGATCATAATCTATGTATATATTTTATTGCAGATGTGGTGTACTGCTTTGCAGAGTGTCTAAAGAAATTTATTTATTTGAGTTTCAATTATATTTTGTATTTTAGAGCCCTATTTGTTTAGTAGCTACTGCATATCTTCTCTCATATTGTGTGCTCTCCTCTCTCTTCATAATTTGACATATGGAGCTTAGCAATTCCATGGACGTCTTTTTGTACAATACTGTGATTTAATGTGGTTGTTAGATTTTATAGAAATCTGTTAATCTGTGCTCAGAAGCCCTAGTGTTTTTCCTCGTTCTTCTTGCATATTTATTGTATCCATTTTACCTCGAGTCCCTGACCCAATTAGAATTTTTGGTGGTGTAGGAGACACACATTTATGTATGTACTTTTGGTTTGTGGAAGAGTTTAAAGTATTCTGCCTTACCATTTCTTGAAAAGGCTGTGCTTTTCTATCCAATTCTTTTGTCTTAATTATAAAAAACCAAGGTGTCATAGGTGTATATGTTGACTTCTCTGTCTTCAATCACATTTTCTTGATTTTTGGCCTTTTGTTGTACCAGGGCCAAAAAGATTTTCAACCTGAAGCTTCCAAAAGTTTGAAAGTAGATATTAACATACCTCCAGCACTGTTCTTCTTGCTATGGAATGTTTTGGCATCAACAAACTGAGTTATCCTCAATGTTCAGGTATTCCTATTTCTAGAAAAGCTGAACGCAAAATCCACTGAGAAAAGAGCCACTTTCATTTAATGGACACAATACTTTTACTTTTGTTTCTACAGAGAAACATTTGGTAAAGGGGAATTTCAAACAACTGACTCTTGTACACGTTGAACAACTGTCCTAAACTCTGTCCCAATACTCCGTTACACATCCAAGGTCTGGAAAATTACTCTATTCTTTCTTGCCATGTACCAGAGATTAAATGGAAGGAAGTGGAACTCTCCACAAGAATGCTATGAAATTCATGTGATGTCACTCAAGAGCATTTTCTGTCATTTGGAAAAGCTGTAGGAAATAGGATTATGCCAGACAATCCTGAATTGTTTATCAATTACCTCAATATTCTGCCAAGTAATCATGTTGTGGTGTAGATAACATATAGATAGGTAGATACAAAGAAACTGACAGATAAATCTATACACACGTACAAAGGCTTTTCCTTTCTACATTAAAATATTTTTTACAAGTAGCCACCAGAGTTTCCCAACAATATTTACCTTACACTTTGTGGTCGATATGAAATTTGTTTGAACGAATCAAAATCTGCCATCTGCTATGTGCTATCTGCTATGTGCTATGTGCTATCTGCTATGTGTGCTATGTTGTTGCTGGTTGGAATATTCTGTAGATGTCGGTTAAGTCTAGTTGATCTACGCAGGTTTTCAGTTCTGTGGTTTCTTTGTTCAGTTTTTGGTGTGTTGATCTCTCCAAAGGTGATAGTGGAATGTTAAATTCCCCAGTTATCAATGTGTTTGGGTCTGTGAATGATTTTAGAGTCATTAGTGTTCGTTTGATGAAGTTGGGTCGTCCTGTATTTGTTGTGTAGATATATAGGATGGTTATATCCTCCTGTAGCAGAGATCCCTTTATTAGAATGTAGTAACCTTCTTTGTTTCTTTTTTAATGTTTTTAATTTGAAGTCAATTTTATCTGATACTAGGATTGCAATGTCAGCCTGTTTATAGGGGCCATTGGATTGACAAATTTGATTCGAGCCTTTAACTTTTACGAGATGTTTACTTTTGCTGGATAGATGTGTGAGCACCGTTGAAGACCTCATGCGTACCTTACAAGGCACTGTTGTGTAAATCTTTGACGTTAACAATTATATACAGATACCTTGTATACCTGTATATAATATGAGACTGGTGTTCCTGAAGAATACAATTTTGATATAACAACAAATCCTGCACCCTGTACTCAGTAGTTATGTATTTACTGTTACAATCATATGAGTAACTTTTGTTACTGTATTAAAATCTTTTTGGACTGGCAGGCTTTGTCTTTGAACCCATTTGATTCACTTGTTTTGAGCAGGGATACCCTCTACCCAATAACGTGAGGACAATGGAATCTGGAGTTCCTGTAAGTAAGGAGGGTCAGTTAGCGGCAGTGAAGAGAATAGAGTAAAATATTATGGGGGAGGGTCATGATTTTGGTTTAATTACAGTGACATGGAAATGTGGAGAATAGTAGAATTGGTAGAAAGAAGTAGTTTAAAAAGATAGACAATTCATTTAATAGAGAAGAGTGGAGGTGTTATTCCTGGGAAAGTATTTTTAAAGAAAGAGAATATGAAGAGGAAAATAAAGAAAAAATAGTGGAAGACAAATGCACAAAACAGAGAAAATTTATTTTCAAAAAGAGAAAAAAAAAAAACCCAGACAATCGACCAAGCAAAACAATTTTTTGCTAAATACAAAAAGGTAAAAAAGGAATATAAAATGGAAATGACAATTCAGAAATGGAAAAAAAACACAATAAAAGCATAAAAAAACTTGGAAAAGAAAATGGAGTCTTCCTTTTTTGGATGGGCTTTTTAATCTCTGGTTTCCTTACGATGGTCAGCAGTATATTTTGCTGCTTGCCATGTTTGACTTGCTTTCAGTTTTTGGGGGTGGATCTACTTTGAACTGCATCCCTTGTTGGTGAGATCCTGGGTCGCTCTGGTTCACACAGATTGCTAGTGGGACTTCGGTATCCTCTGTGGATGGGGCACATGCACAGTTTTGGGAACCCTGGCTCCACTACTCTGCAGTGGGGCCATTGCTTTCACTTTCAATTTAGAAATTTCAACAGTCAAGGGCGGTGCAACTCTCTCTGAGTCATGGCCTAGGATGACCCTCTTACCTGGGCAGGGGTCCTTCTCCTGGCCAGAGCTAGCTCTCCCTGATTGGTCCCTCTTGCCTTTTTCAAAGATGGCCCATTCATCCTTGCTTTCTGAAGGCCTACTTTTGTTCCAGTCTGGTCTGAACCTATGCCAGTGACAAAGATGGCACTTTGCTCTAGCAATGGTGGAAGGGCTAAGCTCCAGATACTCCTTCACGGGCGTGAGTGAGGATGTCTTTATAGAGGTACTCACACTTTCTCTGCTATTTCAGCCTTTGGGGGCTCAGTCTGCAATCCAGGTCTGTCTGCTGTTGTCTGGAGGATTTTGTCCCTGTTGCTGTTGTGTGCTTTATGTGCATGGAGTATGGGGAAGTGTGTGGGCGCCAGCACTGGCTTGTTGGTGCACCACCAACTGGAACAAAAATCTGTGTTTTCAGGCCAGAAAAGTAAATTTTTTTCTTCCTGGCCAATATCGCTGTACAGTTATAACTTACTTGGGCTGTCTAACTAGGAATAAGATTTTCTCTGGTGGGGCAAAACTATAATGTCAAAATGTGTTTACCTAGGGCTCTGCTGCTACTCCAGCATCTTCTCAGAAGTGAATTGGAAATCCTTCATGATTCTGCTTTGATAAGATTGAAGACGTGGAATAATGTCGATACTCTTGTATTTTCTGAAACTCTGTCCATGGACAATGTAAGTATATATTTTGGAGTATGCTACACTTGATGCTTAGAAGAATCTGTTTTTGATAGCTGTATGTTGAAAACCTTTGAATAAGTCTGTTACATTCATGTGGAAAATGGATGTACTTCTACACTATCTCTGTAATCTTATCTGAGTATTTTGGAAACCGTGTATACTTGTATTAGAATTAGGAAATTGAAAGGGAATACCAAAATTGAGATACACAGGGTAAAAAAAGAGAAACAACTAAAAAAGCAATTCTTGCAAAACTGTTTGGTTAAAATGCACTGAACACCACAGTGGGGGAATGGAAAGGGGGAGGAGGGAGGAGGGTATGAGGGACAGGGTAACAAACAGTACAAGAAATGTATACAATGCTTAACGTATGAAACTGTAACCTCACTGTATATCAGTTTGATAATAAAAATTTGAAAAAAAAGAACCACATCAGCGGTATCAAAATGCCTGATTTCAAGCTCTGTTACAAAAGCATTATTAAAACAATACAACCTTCTATTGCCAAAAAGGTGATGCCTGATGAATACAATATGGCAGAACACCTTCAAAGAAACCAGAGACTTGCAGTCAGCTGATATTTGACCAAGGAATGAGAGACATACAATAGAAAAATTAGCATCTTCAATTATTGGAGATGGGAAAAAAGGATCACCACAGGAAAAAAAAAATCAAAGCTGATCCTAGCGTAATAGCAAAACCGATATCAACTCAAAATGGATTAAGATTTCAACATCAAATGTGAATCCTCAAAACTATAATAGAACAGAGAAGCACAGACATCAGGTCTTCCAGGCCTAGGGAGGAACTTCCTGAACAGAGTCTGAGGCACACAACAGATTGATGAAAGATTGGAAAATGGGAGTACATTAGAATAAAAAATTCTGCACAGCTATGGACATGGTCATGAAAGCAGACAGACAGCCAAACAACAATGTAACAGACAAATATTATAACAGGTTAATGTTTCTCACATTCAGGGGACAAAAGAAATTAATCCGTCCTAAATCCAACAATTCAATCATGAATTTCGCCACGGATGTGAAAACAGACTTCACAGAAGAAGAAATAAAAATGGTAATGACACACAGAAACATAACAACCATCAATGGATGTAAATGATATGTAAATAAAAACAACACTGAAATATCATCTTCCCCAAGTGAGAATGAGATATATTCTGAACTCAAGCAACAAGTGCTGGAGTTGACTCCCTGAAAGAGGAAATGTACTGAACTGATGTTGGGAATGTAAACTACTATAACCACACTTGAAAAGAGTATGGAGTATCTTGAAAAGAACACGCAAGGCATAGCACATGTCCCATTCTGAGCAACAGGATCCAGGATATGACGAGAAAACCTGCACATCCACGTTTATGTTTCACGCTTCAAAAGAGCCAAGAAATGGAAACAAATCCAATGTCCCACTATACATGATTGGATCCAAGCAAATGATATCTCTGTACAAGGCAATCCTACACAATGATTAGAACACATTTGGAAAAAGATATTCATTGAGACACAAGCCTGGAATATAGAATGGAACATTGGCTGGCTGATATGTCTATGTTAGAAATAAGTAACAGAGACATGATAAAGAAAGCAGGACTCAGGTACCAATTCACGGGGAGACAAGGAACGTGCTTGAGAGAAAGGTATCCAAATGTGACACAGAAACACTAATATTTATGTACATAAATTCAGATGGATATCTATATATTACCCAATCTGCAAGGAATTGTTTTATACTTAATATTACTAGAGGCTTTAGAGATGAGATTGACAATAGACATTAAGGATATAACTTTTTGTTTTGGAAAAAATAATGAAAAAGGAAGTTGGTTTGTGCAAGAGGACAATGTGAAGGAAAGAGGCAGAAAAATGAGCAAGGAAATCAAACCTGTGAGAAGAAATTTATGCACATTTTTCTCTCACCTCAATACTCCCTGAAAATTTCCTTGATTCCTTGTTAAAAATTTCTTCATCTATCCTTTGTATACATTATTGGTAAAATGAAATTTTGGTTAGCGAGTAACTTAAACTCCTATTACCCTAGCAAAAGCACCATAACTGGAAGTCAATATTATCAGTTGAATCTGGAGAATTTTGAGGCTCTCTTTCTAATTCTCATCTATTAGATAGAGATAATGTGCCAAATTTGTTATACAACATCGAAGTTTTGAAACAATTGGAACATTTCAACACTAGTGATACAGAATCATGTGAATATTCACATAAATTTCAGATAATAAGGGATGCCATTTGATTTGATTAAATCTTTTTTTTCAAACCTACTGATAATCAAGACACAAATGTCCTTGGTCAAACAGGGCTGGTAGTAAACAAATTCTTCTGTTTTCTCTTTTAGAATAGCAAAATCAATTTATAAGACACATATTTGAAATCAAGTTCAAAGACATGAAGAAGACATACACATGAATCATACTAGAAAATGGAGAGCGTAGTCCCAGTTCTCTGATTTACTATGAACCACATAATCATAACTGAGCCTACTTACCCTGATCTTTTTGTAAAGGTAATGTTTCATGAATGGTCACCACTGAGGAAAAGCGGCCATAATAATGTAGGTACAAAGTTTTGCGAAAATAGTTAAACTTTCAGAACTAGAATGGTCAACATATTCCTTGATAGGTTCCTGTGAACACTTTGCGTAAAAGTGGATGCTTTTCCAAAGACTGGATCATGGGCAGAACAGAAATGGATAGGAAGAAGGAACTCAGGATCCCAAACTCGCCTAGTTGAAAAGTGTGTGAAAACGACTCTCAGGATTCCACTACTGAAACCTCGCTTACTTGTACAAAATCATAGATAAACAATGGACAGGAAGAACAAACAGGACTCCCACTTCCGGGTAGAAGGCAGCAGTGAGCACTTCCGTTGTCAAATGCGGAAGTGCTTGTGAATGACGTGAGATCATAACCCGGAAGTGACAAATAATAGCCACGTCACAATACTAGTGACCCCACACGGGGGAGACAGGAGTTAAAAGAAACTGTTACTACGGAAAGGTCTACGGTGGACCAGGTTACTTCGTTGAGAGGAGAGCCTTCTTCACTAATTTGGTAAGTACAGTTCTCCTTCAGAGACATCTAACAATCATTTCCCTCATTTCCTTTCCTCAGTCATCAGTCCCCATCTCGTGTGGACTAACTTTTCACTCTTTGATATACACTGTGACATTTCTGGCTACAAAGGTTCTTTGTAATTCCTTTACCGGAAATCCCATGAGGTAGTCCCTGCTTATTTTTCAAAATACCAAGTATTGTTCAACATATCACAAAATCAAAAATGTTATGTTCCTGGAATTGAGAATGTAGCAATTTCCAATGTGTCCGTCTTCAAATTTACTACCATTACTGTCACTTTTATGTAGGTCTAACAATGATATTTGTATGAGGTTATACACTTGTTTCATGCCCACAACAAATTTAATGCTGGAATTTACTAATTTTTGAAACAGTTATTATCTGTAGCTATGACTCTCAGTATTGCCCAATGTTCCCTCAATTTATAGGTCATGTTCTGTTAGATATAATTACCTATAGATCCCTTGAGCCATAGTTCAAGTAAGAATACAGGAATATCTAGAAATTATTGTCTGAATTTATATGAGTTCAAACGGGTAATTACCTGTTTGAGACCTGCAAAAGTTGGAAAATTTTGAACTATTTAGTATAGATATCTACCAGTTAGAAAACATTTTCACAAATATGTTGAACACTTGTCATGAATGAAGTCCCTTGAATGTTGGTCTATGACAAAGAAATTAATGATAAAGATTAATATACTTTGTTGACTTCAGTCCTACTGTTACAATTTTGAGATTTCTCCTTATTCCTTTCAAATACAATTGTTGCCTGATTATTTGCCTGCGATTAAACAGGTGATATACAGCTGGATGAAAATTCATGAGTTTTACCACTAGAATACCTTCTTTCATAGTGTATCTTAGGTTTGCTAATTCAGTCTCAGTGGATGTCATTTTAATCAACAAGACAGGTAATTCATTATTGTCCATGTCCTATTTTTTAATACAGAGCAATTTCCTGTCCCTTGAAAATTTTTTAACAGCACCTGAAACATTTCCACAATTTATAATGATATGCACAATACAAATGGAGTTCTCTAAGTCCTTTCGATGAATAAATTTTGTTTTTTGCTGTCGAGTATGATTTTTTTTTTTGGGGGGGGCCAGTCCTGGGCCTTGGACTCAGGGCCTGAGCACTGTCCCTGGCTTCTTCCCGCTCAAGGCTAGCACTCTGCCATTTGAGCCACAGCGCCGCTTCTGGCCGTTTTCTGTATATGTGGTGCTGGGGAATCGAACCTAGGGCCTCATGTATCCGAGGCAGGCACTCTTGCCACTAGGCTATATCCCCAGCCCTCGAGTATGATTTTGGTTCATAATATGTTGGAGATAAGTCTAGGCCCTTTTCAACAGTTAAAAAGGATGGGGAAGATTTACATTGGTTTGTTGCTTAATTCTTTTGAATTGGTGCTTTCTTAGAAACCCATATGTAAATGTGGCAGTTTTTTGAGTCACTGAAAGGGAACCATCTTTCTCAAGTCAGTGTGTATTAAAGACTTGAAATTTGTCAATGAATTCCTGATTCTGAGTTAAATTGGATACACTCTTGGAAATAAGATCTTCCTAGCAATCTATTAAAAATGTTTTACCATTGATTTCGTGAGAACATGATTTATATGTGAGAAATTTATTCATGTCTACCTGAGAATGTAAGACACACACTGGTGATACTTGTTTTTCTGAAAGCGCAAAAAAAAGTCAAAAAACCTTCATTCACATTTGACAATATTAAGAAATACCAGTAGGTATTATAAGCCACTTATTACCCTGTCACTCTAATTAGATTCATGTAGTTTCTCAGGTGTCTTCTCTTAATGTTTAACCTTAGAAAGTATAACGTTCCTTTGGAATGAGTTACATGCAATGAATTGATTGTTGGCAGCAATTATTATGCTGGGAAAATCAATTATCTATATTCTGCAGTGTATTAATATAAGATAGTTGAACAAACTATGGAAGCAAAACATATCCGTTTTTGACTTATTCACAGCATAGGAGGAATAAATTGCAATGTGATTAAAAAGCACAGCGAGAAGATGGGACTTTCTCTTCTGGATTTTGGCCAGTAATTATAATACTGTCATATACTGGCACTAGAGGACATGAAATGATACCCTAAATCCAAAATGAGTTTGATTGTCCAGTCCTTCTAGTTGTGCTCCCATATATAGGAGACACCAGATCAAAGTAATCCCGGCAAAGTGAACACCTCATTACAAGGGGCTCTTTGCTCCTGGAGGAAGGGATGCGCCTCACCTTTAGTAGAATGCTTTATGTATAAGAAAATTGCATTCCCCGTTTTCTTTTTAGCCTGAAGCAGAAACTGTTTACGTTATTTGCATTTTACTTCAACATAACGGTTATTCATAAATGTGCCAATACTTTTGTCGTACTCTCTGTCTGTCCAAATTTGCAACTCGGATCTCATCATTTTTAGAATGTTCTAAAGTTGTAAGCAGCAACATAATCCTTTGTCGAAATATTGTAAAAATGGAGACAGCAAGACATTCTCTAACTTTAATCTCAATATTCACAAAGCACACCTATTTTATACTAAATCTTGGCAATGAAATATTTAAGGATTTCATCCATGCATTTAGCTATACACACATATATAGATAGATAGATAGATAGATAGATAATTATAGATATAGATATAGATGTAGACATAGATATAGATATATACCACCTGTTTTATTCCCAGGAAAAGGCAGGACTCACTACTAGTGCTTCATGTTTGTGATGCCACATAATTAGTTTGTCTTCAATAACTGGAAAAGGTAATTTTAAATTCAAAGCATGTCGTGTGAAACAAATGAAGTTTTTGATGAGTTTGATTTACAAATGAATGCTTTTACGGCCTTAAGAATGATTATTCATAAAAAAAATCTCGCAAATTGTTTTCTAAGCCGCCTAAATTTAATGAAAGGAACCTCAAGTTTCTTTGTCTTTCTCATTTTAAACCTAACTTCAGTTTAATACTTTAAAGACACTCCTTCCCTCTTTGAATGAACAAGAAAAGATGCCTTCATGTCCCCTTAGATAAACAGTGTTGAAATAAGTCATAAACTATCTTCTCGTTTTCTTCTGAAAATGCCTGTAATTTGTGGATTAAGAAAATCAGTATTTACAGGATGTGCATCAAAGAACTCAAAAGTTAATGAGTTGAATATCTTCCAAATTCTTCAATATTCCTTTGTTTCTACAAAGAAATGATAATGTTTGAGACATCTGGTCTGGAAGTAATTCTTCATTGGTTTTCTGACAGAATTTTTCTCCTCACAGGAAGTGCAGATATTTCCCTGTCTACCAGAATGCAAGAAGGTAAGCATGTTCCCAATGTCCTTTGAAAAGAACACTTCAAATGGTTCCCATCATATTATGTTTAGCATTCTCAGTATGCAAAACTCTTTGGGGGAGATTCAATGGGATGGAGTTCAGAATTGAGACATTCTGATAATTGTACAGTGGAATTTTGAATTCGTACTATTGAGACATAAGAATGCAAGTAAATGCCTTGGCCTCAATGCACCTTCTCTGTCAACAGAGGACAGCGTGAATATTGCAAAACAGTAACCGCAAAAAGTCCTTCTATTAATGGAAAAATGTTTCCCAAATTAGGCCTAAGAATTCACAAATGGGCACTGAAATGAATTCGCTTATTATTTCTATGATAGTATCAAAAGGCATAGTTATCATTTTTGTCATCACAGAAGGGAATTTGAAATTAATGCATACTTTGTAATTGGAAGAGAAGGGAAAGAATTATATTTTCTCAAACATATACCAGATTTGCTTAGATATTTTTCTTTGCAGGTGAATCTCTGGATCCTGAAAGGTTACTGCAATGCCCCTATGATAAGAGTCACAAGATCAGGGCCTGCAGATTCCCGTACCATCTGGTGAAATGCAGATAGATAGAGTTGCATTTGAAAATGAGGAGTTTGTCATACTTTACTACAAACATGAATTTGAAGCTTGATATTTGACTAAATGTGCTAAATATGTGTCAATGAAATAATAGACTACCTGGGTAGATGTAGTATACACATATTTGTATTTGCTCTTGTAATCTGATCTTTGTGTAGTGCAGATAAGAAATAGCAGTGCAACTTGTTTACAGAACTCTAGAATGAGTAGAACATTGCAAGATGTTTTCTGTAGGACAATCATTTCAGTCTGAGTGTAGCGACTTTATACTTGTTTCCTTGTTCACACTTAACTACTCTAAATCAGCAATTTAGTAAAGTTTCTAAAAATTAAGACAGATGCATTGCCTTATGGCAGGACATAATTCCTGAACCATGTTACTTTTCAGTAAACCTAGTGATCCTGAATTGATGATAACGAAGATATGTCTTGGTGTTTCCTATATTTTGGTGTATTTTTTGTTATGATACCACGACAGTTATTTTCACATAGAACAAGAAATCTTTCAAATGCTAATATAGTTGTGTATCCCAATTCAATTTTCTGTGTTAAAAAACATTGCTCTGGGCAGAAAACAATCTTCCCTTTGTTATGCTTTTCAAAGGAAACTCACTGATTATATATACACATGTGCACAGAAAGACACATACATATGCATATTCATGCTCATATGTTTTCAAATATTCTTATATCTAAATGTGAATATATACAAATTAGACTGTACATGCACATGGTATCACACACATGCACTAAGACACACAATGAGGGCATTTCCAATTGTGTTTTCGATCAATGTGTCTTACCCATTCATGTAGCATATATTAATAAATGCCTTTTTACTGAATAAGATGTCATAATTCTGAATGTTTTTAGATGCCAAAGTTATGTTTTAAGTATCCAGCATTTTGCTGCTGTGTCAGACCTCCAATCTTGTCATGATGAGTTTAAATCAAAGTACTTTTAGGCGAAGAGAGTATGAGATATAGAGTCTGAGAGAATCTTATCCACCTCCCGCCCCTAAAAATTGTAAGAAACAGATTGAAGAAGAGTCGAGGTTGTACTAGCCCGTCCTCTTGTGCTAGACTGGTGTTAGTACAGCACACAAGCCCAAGGTAAAACCACAAGTCAAGCATAAAAACAGCAACCCTTTCCTTATCCCCCAAATTTGTACTATTTTTATTTTTTACATCCTGCTTCAATAGAATCATCTGGACATTACTACCAAATTGGCTACTTGTCCCTTCAATGCTCGGCACTTGGTGCTGCGCGATCAACTCAGTAAACATATAGCAACATGTGAAGACCAAAGTTGCATTAAGGATGATATAGGTAAGCTTGATACACGAAACAGAAATCAGATCTGATTCAGATTCAGTCTGTTACATATTGTGATTCCATTTTCCTTATTTTCCTTCTTGCAGTTACTATGACTTGGTCCCAACCCCAAGAGAAGAAATCTGGAAATACAGGGCATCACCTTTCCTCTGAGGAAGACTGGGATAAAGGTAAAGAGCTTGATTAAATTTTGAGTTAGTGCTGTAACTGAATGCCAGTTTAGAGATAGATGCAAATAATAGTAAACTCTTTAGCTCAACATGAAATTTAATGTATGCTAACATAGATAAAGCTATTATGCTCATCCTCATATATGAAGACATGCATTCAGAAATGATTTCTTTAAAGAGTATATATAAAACAGGGTTGTCCATCTATAGTTTAAGACTCTTTCTTTTCCATGTTTATTATTCACTTAAATCATTGATATATTAGGTCCTTAAGGTGGTTATTATTTCATTTTTACCTATGTCTTTCCTTGGCCATGTAAATGTTAGAGAAAATGTAATATATAACCTGGAGACAATATCCATTTTTCTGTTTGCCAGAATCCTTGGAAAACCCTAGCCCAAATTTTGTTTGGGGCAGAGCAGAGTCTTCTAGCCAAAACAGGTAAGAAAATGACAGTTATCACTTTGGCAAAGATCTATTTCTTAGAAATAAAGGAAACAATTATGAAAGGTCGAAGAGCTGCCTTTTTCTTTTAGGAATAAAAAAACTTTCTCTTTTCAGAGAAATATTCAGATTGCTGTCTGAACGGTGATTGGTGAAAGCATGCATGTGTAAATCTGCAATTACTTCATGATCTTAAAACATTTCCAGGGGCTGGGGATATGGCCTAGTGACAATAGTGCCTGCCTCGGATACACAAGGCCCTAGGTTCGATTCCCCAGCACCACACATACAGAAAACGGCCTGAAGCGGCGCTGTAGCTCAAGTGGCAGAGTGCTAGCCTTGAGCGGGAAGAAGCCAGGGACAGTGCTCAGGCCCTGAGTCCAAGGCCCAGGACAGGCAAAAACAAAACAAACAAACAAACAAAAAAACATTTCCAAACAAATTCATTGATATCTATGGAAAGTCATACTCAAAATGGCCTCGGAGAACCATTCAATATTAAGAAAGTAGTACGGATATGACAGTATATCAGAGCCACCGTTCACTTTTCAATGACATACCTTTCGATTTAATTTTATTCACAGAAAGAACGAATGAGCGGCTGGAATTCCTCTTCATGTAAGTAGCTACTAAAATCATAAGGAGATTAATTTGATTAAATGTAGTAAAAAGCAACTATACAGATACATTGTGTTATTTGGGTTTGTGTGTTATATGCCCTTTGCTCAACAAGAATAGCAATAACTGCATCATGTGTGTTTACAGCCTGTTTTCATTTTTCAATATTTTATTGCAAAACTTCACCAAACATTTGTGAAAATGCCTCCTTTACATGGATCTGTGATACCTTCA
This sequence comes from Perognathus longimembris pacificus, assembly GCF_023159225.1. Classification (NCBI taxonomy): domain Eukaryota; kingdom Metazoa; phylum Chordata; class Mammalia; order Rodentia; family Heteromyidae; genus Perognathus; species Perognathus longimembris. Next base: position 28,318 of record NW_025959586.1, read on the forward strand.
ATATTCTGTTTAAAACTCACACCAGATGTTCGCCCACGTATACCGTTTGTAAGGCAAGGATAACTTCCAATTTAGATTTTTGAAAGATCTCTATATGTGATTACAGAGTAAAAAGAAGTGTGTTGGGCTGGGGATATAGCCTAGTGGCAAGAGTGCCTGCCTCGGATACACGAGGCCCTAGGTTCGATTCCCCAGCACCACATATACAGAAAACGGCCAGAAGCGGCGCTGTGGCTCAAGTGGCAGAGTGCTAGCCTTGAGCGGGAAGAAGCCAGGGACAGTGCTCAGGCCCTGAGTCCAAGGCCCAGGACTGGCCAAAAAAAAAAAAAAAAAAAAAAAAGAAGTGTGTTGTTCCCTCCTGTCACTTTCATATTCAACAAAATAACTTGGGAGACCAGAAGAAAAAGTTTCTGGGGACTCTGGATTGATGAGACAACCTGAGAAAATTTAGGAGGCTTATAGTTATATTTTCCTTTTATCCCACACTAAGTCACTTTCCACAAAAATAATGCCTCCTTTTTTTGATTTATGGTTTGTATCTCATCTAAGATAGAATATTTTGGATGAAATATTATGACTTGGATCTCAAATCTTAGGATAATCATTTCTCATGTAGTCCACAATATTTACTATTTTTGTTATAAGACTTGGGCAAATTTCATATTTTGTGTCCCTGTCATGTGACACTGTTTATACTTGCATAGGTGAGACATATGCAAACTGTTCTATTACTTAGATGAATCTTATTATGTTACCTAAACTAAGGTTAGAAGAAATGTGCCTGTTTCATGATCATAATGGATTCTCTGGGTATTAACGTGTTCACCTACCTTCAAGTGATTGAAACCCATAGAGTTTCAAACCATAAGTCAACAGCAGTTGCCCATTGGTCCATTTCTGCGTATATGGAAGTTGAAAAAATCAAGAAATTCTTTCAGAATAATAGGCAGTTGTTCAGTTTTGCATATCTGTACAACAACTATGGAAATTTCTATTGTTCTTAGGCAAAATCAGAAATGTATATTATCACACCTTCCACCATAATGCAAAGATATTTTTCTATTTTCCTTTGCAGAAATAATCCGGTGGCCTATTATTTGAGGACTACATATTTTCCCTTGTCTTGCTAATGACATGAAATAATAAATAATACTTTCAGCACGTTGAATGCGTTTTCATTTCCACTAGCTTTTAAAACTTACTAATTTGGTTAGCTTGTATATTGTTTATACTGAAAGCTAACATCAATGTTAGGGTGAAATCCTTTACTGAAATATACCTTTTAAATTTCTCTAAGAAGCATATTTAGGTTTCACGAGTGGAACGATGATCATGAAATGAAAATCTGGATACATAAACATGTATAAAATTCTTCTATATCATTTTTCAGTTAGATTTGAATGTGAAAAACGCTTTTTGTAAATGATCTCCCCCTTGCATTAAAAATATTATTAAAATTACCTCTTTTAGTACAGAATTAAATTTATATGGTCCACCATATGGGTGAGCCACAAAACTACTGCTTGATTGTGTGTGTGCGTGTGTGTGTGTGTGTGTGTGTGTGTGTGTGTCTTTGTTTGGACTATTTAATTTATAATTTGTAATTAAATATTATTGACAAGGTGATACAAATGAGTTACCATTACATAGTAAAGCAGTGAGTACATTTCTTCTCATTTTAGTTACAACCTCCCACATTTTTCAGTATCTTTCGAAGGTCAGATAACCATATATACAAGATCCAGTGTTCCAAACTCATATCCAGTCACCACAGGAGGACTCCACCGGTTTTTCACGTAGTATATTAAACATAAGGACAATGATAAAATCCTCCTGTTCCCATGTCTTGCAGATATGATGTAACATCACTGGCAAAACCATATAGAAATATTATTTGAGAAGAAGTTTTATACTTTACAGACAACAAGTCTATGCCCCAACCAAGTGATAAAATATTTAAAATAACTCATGCGCCCTAGACGATTTATATGGCCATTGATAGCAGGCATTGTACCCTTTATTTTCTTAGTTGCCTCTGCTGCAGCAGCTACTGTGTGTTTGACACAAAGTGTGCAAACGTCTCACTATGTTAATCAGCTTGCTCATAACACTATGCAAGCCCTGCACATGCAATCAGTGAAATCATTCATTTTTACCACCGGGTTTTCAATGTTCAGCAGAAAAGAAGTTATCAAAGAAAGTCCTCCATTGGCCTGTTCAATAGAATGGGCCCGTCTCCATCCTACTCCTTGGAAGTTCATGAATGGTCTTAGTACGAGCTAGCCATATTCCACTATGAATGGAAGCACCCTACTACTGACCAACCACGTAGACTGACTAAGAAGCACCTTTGTCAATTTAAATCTCACTCCTGAGGATAGGCTCACAGGCCCATGCTATATTCTTATTTATTTATTCATTTATTGGTTTTTAACCATTAATTAAAGAGATTTTATAACTATTGTGTCACCTTCAACTAAAGTGTTATGTAGACACCATGCTTAAAATCATTCCAAGGTTCCAAAGAGGCCTGAATTTCCTCTTCCTTTACAAGGGTTCCTATATGTGCAGTGGGATAAGATGTTGATTTTATGAAAACAATTTAGAGGTCATAATAGTTTCTGGTGAGAAAAATATTGAGCTACAATGCAAAATGAAGTCTCAAGGGAAGGGATGGTTCCATGATTGGTTTAAGTGGTCTCTGTACCTAAATATACACATTTTGGGTACTGCTGATCCCCTTGCTATTTTATTGTTGGGACGTACAATATACATTATATTACTGGAACCATTCAATACATAATAGCTCGGTTAAACTCCTCTTGGTCAGCCAAATTTGTAGACACTGAATCCCCCAAAATTAGTGGAAGAAAAGTGTCAATAATTTGATTCCTGTATAAACACTAGTAAAGAGAAAGGTTATGCTGAAATCAAGAGCCAGAGGATAAAAATACAAATGTCTCCTAAAGCAAAATTTACAAAAACATTTGTGTAAACCAATTCTAAAACTTATCAGGCACAGATACAAGGGAGTTGGAAGTGTGGGGTGATGGAGGAGGTAACATGATGAACTTGAAATATACTTACAGACTTACATATGAACCTCTAATCCTTTGGTACATCACTCTGAAAATAAAGGAAAAAATAAAACAAACAAGAAAAAAAGAGGAAGAAATGTGGTATGAAATAGTTTTTGGTCCTAATCTGAACCCTTTAGAAATAATGCCATTGTAGACATGAACGGATTAGATTCAATCAGTTGATCAGAGAAACAGACCAGGGACCTGATGAGATTCATGCAATCCCCAAGCTTTTGCAGCTCTTTGGCAAGAGTTGAGAAAATTCAAAAGATCTCAATACACTGGGGTAGATAATAAGGAAGACTCAGATGGCTCAGACACTGAGGAAAAATTATGCATTGAGCTTACTAAAGACAGATTGACCCATGTGGAGAAAATTTGGAATCAATTATAGCCCTATTGTCACAACATTATCCAAAACAGCAAACTCCTGTAAAGGTAAAGACTTGTGAGACCTGTCCAGAATCCTGGCGGACTTTGATCCTTTCCCACCACAACCTCCTCCTGATAGGGTCTCACAGCTAGTACCATTTCTGCCTGTGCTGTTTAAGGTGCCTGGTCCTCCTACAGAAAAAGTGGCACACTTCCTTGGCGCAGACTTATCAAGAAGGGAGGACATTTCTAGTTTTCATTTATTCCCTGACAGGCAAGATGAAGATAGCAAAAGAGTTCATCAGTGTTTGTCATTTAAACAAATAACAGATCTAAAGAATGCTTGTTTTCAATATGGCCCTAAAGTACCACTTACTCAAGTCATTCTTATTTATTTATTTATTCATTGGCCAGTGCTGGGACTTCAACTCAGGGCCTGAGCACTGTCCCTGGCTTCTTTTTACTCAAGGCTAGCACTCTGCTACTTGAGTCACAGCGCCACTTCTGGTCATTTTCTATATCTCTGGTGAGGGGTAATTAAACCCAGGGCTTCATGTACATAAGGCAAGAACTCTTGCCACTAGGCCATATTCCCAGCACACTCAAGTCATTCTTGAACCTTGGCTACTAAAACTTTATGCCCATATTGCCAAGCAGCCATCAGGCCTTCTAAGAAAAAAGGAGGAATAAATGACTATATTCAGCTTTGTGCGGACATTGGGCCATCCTAGCTGCATGGCCTAATGCTCCAAGGGCCGACTGCAACAGAGTTCTTTCGCATGCCCTGGATGGGGAGAAGGCGACGGGGACATTTATGTACTGCTAGGATTCCCGGCATTTGTTTTTCCTGCCAACAAATGGGCCACTTAATGGCTCACTGACCTAATCAGAAAAGGAGAGTTATTACTGAAATTTCTCCCCACTGTAAAAATGGGAAGCATTGTGTTACAAATTTCAGATCTAATTTGAATGACTCTGGCCAAAAGATTCCAGTAAACTGGCAGAGGAGCCAGCCCCTGGCCCCACAGAAAAATTTTGGATCAGCTCCTTCTTTCCCCTAAACTCAAGCATATCCCCCAAAAACCTGCAGCAACAATCAGTTTCAAGTCTCCTCTGAGCAACAACAGGAAGTTCAGGGCTGGATCTCTGTTCCTCTACCTGCACAGTACTGACTTCCAAAATGGTATTTTAGCCCCTCTCTACAGGAGTCATTGGCCCACTTCCAAGGGAATCTGTTGGTTTATTTTTAGGCCGTAGCAGCTCTGCACTGAGGGGCTTACCTATTATTCCAGGAGTGATCAATCTGGACTCTAATGGAGAAATACAAATCATGGCTTCAGGGGCTGGGGATATAGCCTAGTGGCAAGAGTGCCTGCCTCGGATACACGAGGCCCTAGGTTCGATTCCCCAGCACCACATATACAGAAAACGGCCAGGGACAGTGCTCAGGCCCTGAGTTCAAGGCCCAGGACTGGCCAAAAAAAAAAAATCATGGCTTCAATGCTTGCTAGTGTTACCACTAAAATGTTCACTACCTAAATGCCGCCATTCACAAAATAACGCATGATAGGTGAATAGGCACTGGGGATTATAAGACCCAGAATCAAGTAAATACCCCAAAGCAGATTGACCAGTGGCTGCAGGAGATATGTCTAGAGGCATGGGGTTGGGTATGTCCCACAGTAAAAAGGATGGTTCTTAGGCCTTCTTTATTCAAGGGGCCCAGGAACCCTACTTTGACTTCATAGTGGGCCTTCAGAAAATTATTGATAGAACAGTACAAGGTGTATTTTTGGACACTCAAAGATGAAGTTATTGGGACAGACGCTGGGTGCTAGTGTGAAAGTACCCAAATCCGGGAAATTAAACTGTTTTGGCTGTGGGGACAAAGGCATACTGAAATGAATTGTGTAAAACTGAAAGTGGCAAATACAAACTCGCCTAGCAAATTCCATTTCTGCAAACGTGGGGTGCATTGGGCCCAGGAATTTTGATCTAAAACTGACATTGATGGACATATGCTTCCCCTTTCATCGGAAGCAGCACAGGGAGAAAGTACAAGGTGTTCAGGAAAGGGGGCACAGGGCAAGCCTCATGGTCCTATTCCTATGAATGAGCCTTCCCCACCATCTTTTCGTTATAAGCAGCCCAGATTGGGAGTGCCACAGTGGACCATTTCTCAAGTCCATTCTTATCTTTCCCTGCTAATTTCCAGAATTAGAACTTGCATATATGGTCCCTTGCCATGGGGGACTTGGGGCCTTCTTTTGGAGCATTCCAGTTTAATTGCTAAAGGGGTGTTAGTTGTACCAGGAGTAACTGACTCTGACTACATAGGACAAATTCAAATACTTAAGACCTCCCCTGTACCTTATGATATTAATTCTGGTGATCGTATTGCACAATTGATTTTGTTTGCTTACATATTTATATCAACTTCTGCAAACCCTTATCAAGGAGGTTTTGACAGTATGAAATATCAATGTGTTTTCTGGATTTTCAATGAAGCATACAAACCACCTTGTTGTAAATTTTATATAGGAAAGAGGCATTGCTAGCTACTGGCTAAGACATCACAATAATCAGCCAGATTGAATGGGGCATCGGGGCAGGGTGACTCAAACTATCAAATGCAGAATAAAAGGTGTCA
>NW_025959587.1:0-34390 GCF_023159225.1 Perognathus longimembris pacificus
AGGAGTATTGTGCATGAATGCTAGCACACTGTTGTGCACCAGGAGGCCCACATCGATAAGCAGGCTCAGGAACACCAAGAATACATATGGACAATAGAAGTCCACATGCACCAAGAAATGCATGTGAATCAGGAGGAACATACAAACACTGAGGCTCACATGAACTAGGACATACCTGCCCACCAGAGTTCTAAAACATGCCAGCAGTCTCTCTTGGACCAGGATGGGAATGCACAGCTATATTGGCATATGTCAGATGATATGCAGAGGCACCAATAGGCTGGTGTGTACTAGAAGGTATTTCATTTCAGGAAATGCATGCATAATAGTAGTTTCACTGAGTACCTATGACACATTTACAGCGGAAGGCTCATGCACATCAGCAGGTGCACATGCATTAGGAGGCTCATATGCACCAGCAGAGACAACTCCAGTGGGCATGCACAAAAAGTGTCCTCCATGCATCAGACACACAGGATGAGGAAGTTTTTGTGCACAAAGAGGACCATAGCAAAGCTGGTGGATGCACACAAAAAGCCCTCCCCTGCTATCCAAAGCACACATGGAGGAGGCTAACATGCACCATCTGGTGGACATGACTGAATGCCCTGAATTACCAGCAGAATTACCAGCATCCCTGTACAGGTCATGTACCACCAGGCACATATACATCAGCATACCAGTCTGGGCAGCCTAAGTTGCCGAAACCACACACAACATGGACCATGCACCATAGGAATAGGAAGGAAGCAAAACTGTTTATAGGCCAGGAGTATGTGGTACAGAATCTATGGGACCTGATGCTACTGGCCTCTGTCCCCCAGATTCACGGAACAATATGGGGATCAGCATGACTCTGTGTACCTCAATTTTCAGCACAAAAAGTAAACTGGACTGCCCTAAATAACAACACACAAGCACAATAAAAAACAAAATATCAGATGCATGCCCACCAGAAATGGAAAGCACATTTGCAGCAGCATGCCTGCACAAAGGAGCAGGTGTACAGAGAATAGCATTCACACACACAATCCAAGGTACTTGTGCACCAGAAAGCAAACTAATGGACACAAGGAGGACCTCGAGTCACATTTAACAGCCAACACGTGGACACGTGCAGGAGCAGACACATACAAACAACACGCACTAGAACACCGTTGAACAGCTGAGGGTCACGTTTACCAAACACATATTGGCAGGGGCACAGGCACCAAGAATCTCATGTGCACCAACCGGTTAAGCTGAATGAGTAGGTGTATGCACACCAGAGGGCCTTTGCATTCTATGAGATGCATGGAATTTAGTTGGCACATGCACTGCAGTTGCCCATGTGCTTCAGTGGGCACACACGCACCAGAAATTTCTCACACACTGTCAAGTGCATAAACTGCATAAGGCAAAAGAAGTCTAGGTGGTGCATGATTAAAGTAGGATCGTATATACCAATAAGCATACGTACAAATGGAAGCAGCTGGCCTGTGAGGATGCACGACCCTGCCTATGTGTTTCAAAAGGCCCCCAAGCAAAATGGCATGGGTACACTTAGAAAGAAAGCCAACATACTGTAGGCCAAGCCTGTGGACTGTAGGATGTGCAGGATTCTTTGCCCTGCAGTACTGGGTAGGCTTGGAGTCCACCCTGTGGACACTTATGGCACAGCAAGTGTGCCGCATATATCGAAGGCTTCTGCACAAAACATGAACAGGACTGCCCTAATACCAGCTTAACGCCCCCCCCTCCATGCACACGGACTAAAGGAATATAAATAAATGAAAATTAGATGAAAACCCACACTCAAACAAAAAGTTAAGCTATCATGTGCATGAACACCAGCAAGCTATGTACACCATGAGGCCCACAAACAACAGCATGCCTTCTTGCACACAGAGGCCCATGACATGAGGATATACACGTGAATGTGTACAAGAAGGCCCACATGCACTAGGAGGCCAATCCTTACCCAAAGATGCATAAATAGGTGCATGTGCAGCATTCTGTACATGCACACCAGCATGGACCACAGTAGGGCGCAAATTCTAGCATGCACAACAATAGGTGTACATGATTCAAAAAGAGTGTTTACAGAAACTGGTTACAGAGTGCTTACAGAAACTTGGAATTCAACTCCAGGGCACAAATGATTTAGTGCTTGAATCAAACATGAAGCCCTCTTTCCTTTGTTCATTTTGAAGGTAGATTTTGAATATAGACCAGGCTGGTCCAGGCTGTTACCTCCCTACTTATGCTTTCGTTGTGGCTGGAGATGACTGGTGTATTCCAATGCACCCAGCCATTGTTCTTCTCTGGATCCTGGAGAATAGGTACCCACACTTTACTCAGTCTTTAATTGGAATATTGTCTCAGGAACTTTCATGTCCAACCTGGGCATGAAACTTCTTCCCTCATCTCTGCCTCTCAAGTAGCAAAGGGTCCTGACAGGGTCTCGGGACCATGCTGATATGACCACACTCCTACAGTCCCTGTGGGTCCCAGAGTTTACCCCCAAGCTTGGCATCAAGATCCATGTTTCTGAACAGGAGCTGCAGAGCACTTGTGCCTCTATTGGAGAAAATGTTTCTACATTTGTCTGGAAGTCATCATGCTACCTGTTCCCTGTCTTGTCTAAGTCTCCTTGTGAGTCTCTGCCATTTATGGTGCTCTGTGACCCTATGGCAAAGATTTTCTCACACACATTTCACTTGAGTCCCCTTCTTCTATATATTATAGGAATGTATAGTGTATGCAAAATAAGAATCTAGTTTGGTGGAGGAAAACTGTGATTGTTATCGTCTTTCTTTGTAAATTTCCTGAGAACTGATATTCCATCACTTGATTCTGAAGTTGCATACTGACTCAAACCTAGAACACCCCATTTTTAGCGTTTCAAGTGCTGGAATTAAATTAATTGTGCAGACCTCTCTAGCATATTCTTTGCTTTTCATATGGGTATTGCCTACTGAGGACTCCTTTACTGTGCTTTTCCTTGATTTTTTTTTCTGAGAAGGAAAAATAACATGTTTCTCATAGGGCTTTTTTTCCTCTTGATTCTTTGCTTGCTGTATGTCATCACAGATCACTCCCCTATTCCTATCTGCATATCTTCCTCAAATTTGCTCTTCTGTATCCTACACACATGGTAATATTCTCCATCTCATTTTTCAATGCTATATCCCTCTTTCCCTATCATTATGTATAATGGTACCTGCTCCCTTTCTTCTTTTTGGCTTTTCTTATCACTTATTCTTTTCTCTGACCTTCATACTTTCAATATTTCCTCTTCCAATTATCTATTCCTCTGATATTCCTTCCTCTGTTACTTCAATACATACATCTTCAGCTGTTTCCTTTTCTATATATTTTGACTGAGCAATTATTCATATTCATTCCTTAATTCTGCTCTTCTTCTACTCTACCTTTGTCATCAGAAATTTTCCCATCTAACCTATTCCAAGTTTTCACTTGTGTATTCTGTAAATTTGTTTGTAAATCTTCCCGTTCCCATAGCCTTGTCTCATTTCTTTCTTAACTTACTCTTGTTATTTTGTAAATTTCTCTTTCAAGTTCTCCCATCGTGTTATTCTATCCTTTATGTATTTCGGCTATTTTTCCTTCTCTATATGCTGACTCCAGTCAAAACACCTAGGATTTATCATCTGAATCTTAATTCTAAGTGTTTCTGTTCACCACTGTTAAATGTATTAACACTTTCTGTGCAATGTGTTCCTTGGCTTTTCTCACAATCCCTGGCAACATTCATCTGCCTTCTGTGTCTGCCAGTTCCATTAAAAAGTTATACCACGTCAGTGAAACTGTACAGGATTTTTCCTATGTGTGTCTTTTATGTAGCAAAATAGCACCAGTTGTAAATTCACAGACAAGCAGATACACTTTCTATTGACATTGTCCATGCCATTATTCTTGGTATAGGAAGTTCCTTCCCTGGTTAGGCTGCATAGTATCCCACTGTAAGTATACAATCTATTTGATGTGTTCTTGAGTACTTGCATTGTTTTGTCCTCCTCACAACTTTGAATAATTCTACATGATTTTTTCATCTGTGTTCTTTAGAGCCCCAGAGTTGCCATCTGTTTGTGATTCTGACAAGTAACCATCTCTTGCAGTTCTTTTGGTGGGCTGTTTTCTCTTTGCTCTTGATTCTTTTCAAGAATGTCTGTCTTTAGATCTCCCTTACACCCTACCAGCCCCACTTTCGGGCACTAACCAAAAGATCACAAGCAAGACCACACAAAAGCCACCAGCACAACTATTTTTGTCACAGCACAATTTGTCATTGCTGAAATAGGGAACCAAACCAGATGCCCCTCAGCTGATGTCTGTGGATCAAGGAATTGTGGTGCATATACACAATGGAATTCTATGCATCTATCAGAAATAATGATATTGCTGCACTCATATGGAACTGGAAGGACTTAGAAAAAAATCATACTAAGTGAACTAACCCAGACCTAAAGAAACATAAACCCTATGGTTTCCCTCATAGGGAATGATTTGTATATATGTGATAGACATAACAGAAGAGCACACAGCACAATAGCTATGCCCTATGAATGCATAAGATAATGTTAAATGAAATGAACTCCGTGTTATGGAAATAAGTGGTATATGAAAAGCTCATGGTGACCCTTCCAAGTCCAGTTATGCTCCCTGGGTGCAAAATGTACCATAATTACTTTGAAGAACTTGAAATGAGCAGGAAGGTGGTAAAACGCTGGGCTTTTTTCAAGATTTGAGGCCTGTGGTGAAGTCTAGTTTTTCAGTGTGTTTGCATATAATTTGGGTGGGCAACAGGTTTCTTCCCAAGAGAAGTCTTCCTCCTCTGACTCTTCCACTGCCAACAGGATGATGACAGTAACCTTTATGTGGATTACATTTTGGCTGCATCCAGCCTCCATGCAGAGAACTATGACATTTACCCAGCACACTGGCCTAAGGTGAAGGCAGTTCACATCCCATGTTGCCAACTTTGGGTTTCCCCCATTTCATGCCTCCCGCAGACCCTGTCCCCTCTGAACACAATCTCTGATGGTTCTGATTTTTCTCACACAGTCAGCTGATTTCAAGGGAAACATTGACTTTTTATTTTTCAAACCAGTTTTGAATATTTCTCTGTAGTAGAAAAATGCTGAATTATTTTAACCAACATATTAACTGTTAAGCCGGTGAACAAAGGAACGAGTCTGAATAAATGGAAAAGTGAAGTAAAGCTTTATTTTGTGCCAAGCATCAAGAAACAACTGATAGGCCGGCCAGGGCTACTCCTGAGTAGTAGCGTGCTGACCCAATCTCTTACAGGCTAATTTTATAGGGAAATCCCACAAAGCACAGGGCTAGGCCTGACCTTTGGTCACAATTGGCTCATACTAGGAGAATTTCACCAAGGCTCTGTTTGCTGTCACTTAGTTGACTGTTAATTAGTTTAGAAATTACCTATTGTTACTCTGCAGCGAAGAGCCAGCCCAGGTGTCGGGAAATGATTGTCATTCCCAATTCAGACAGTTCCTCGTGCTTGGTTTTCTGGTTTGTGATGAATTCCAGCAAAACGACATCAGCCAGGGTCACTCCGAGTTCATTCTAAGTTGGGGTCAAGATAGAGTCACCTGGGCTTTTAGACTGGCCCCATCATTGACATTTTTTGCGGTCAAATGAAATGTATGAATAAAGCACAGAAATGTTTACTATTAGGGCAATCATTCAAATCTTATAAATGAAATTTTGTCTCTATTACTTGCCATGTAATCATCAAGGATGTGTTAGTTAAAGAAAATTTTTTTCTCAGAATCTTTGTGTTCTAATTATCTAAATGTTCCTTTTTATTCAATTTAAAGGTGACATAAATTTGCACATGGAATTAGAGAATACAGGTTGTTATGAATATTTACATAGCAACGTTTATTTATGTACACACTGGATGAACATTCTTTTTATCAACTATATAACTTTCATCCTAAAAAGTATAAAAATAAATAGCAATTTTACAGTCAATAGCTGCAAAACCTGAATATGAATCTATCCCTCTAACTTGACATGAGAAATCTTGATAAATAATTGACCGTAATTTAAGTTTTCTGAGGCAATCCCTAACATAAGATATTTTAACATATAGGTGTGAGGTGGTTGCATTACATTGATCACTGTTAAATCTTTTCCTTATTCTTTTTTAAAAAAAGAAATGTATCCAATGCCTAACATATGAAACCGAAACCTCTCTGTACTTCTGTTTGACAATAAAAAAATAATAAATTTTTATTTTTAAAAAGCCAATGTTCAAATAATGAGGGCCATATTAGTTGCATTACTAAAGTTAAGAAGACATAAATGTGCATAATGTACTTACACTATATATAGTTTTTGTTTTATGAAACTCTGGCACTGAGATGAAAAGGAGACCAGGAAGTAGGCACTTGATACTTGTAAGCATATTGGAGGAGTTGACAAAATGGCAGAGTTAATGAGTAATCAAAGTTCCAATGTGAGATTGGGAGAAGATGGCGGAGAAGCAACAGTGCCCTAGCTAAGCTCCTTCAAACAGCGCAGTTTTCCCACCCCAGAGAAACTTTTACCGCTAGATAGATAGCTCAAATAACTTCTAACAATACAGGGATTCCAGCCAGGAAGGAAAAAATCAACTTAGCTGGTCTGAAATCACAGATTGGAGCTCTGGGCGGAGTCCCAATGCCACAATAGTGCGGGCACCGGCACCACGCTGCGCACCCCGCGCAGCTCAATGGAGACCAGGGAGAAATTCTCCAGGGGGCACCATACATACAGATCGCAGGCTGAGCACAGACGGGCTGAAATCTCAGAGACAGTGTGAGTACTCCCACGAAAGACAGGCTCCCTCGCGCCCAAAGAGCAGCTCTTCGAGAGCAAAGCACCATCTTTGACACTGGCAAAGCGTCAGACCAGACTGGAGCTAGAGCCTGCCTGGGGAAAGCGAGGAAAAAGCAGCCATCTTTGAGAAGGGCAAGAGGGACCAATTAGTGAGAGCCAGCTCCGCCCAGGACAATGCCCCCTGCCCCGGTGAGAGGCATGTCCTGGGCCTCGGCCCGGCTAGAGGTGCCTGCCCTGCTCACCGGAATTCCTAAATTAAAAGCAAAATCGGCAAGCAGCTATCGGCGGCATGGATCTGCCAAATGGGAGAACTAACTTCCCGAGACAGATAATCGGTCCCATTTAGATGCCCATTCCCAGCCCGAAACAGAGCTGAATTCCATAACCAGCTCTGCCCAGAAGGCTGCCCCACCCAGGATGGTGGAACCTCCCCAAGACTCAGCCCAGTAAACCAGGCCAGAGTCGCCCCGCCCTGCTGAGTCCATAGCCTATTCAAAGCCAGGCACTAAAGGCAGTGGCCCCACAGCAGACAGGAGGAGCCAAGGCTTCCGAGACCGCTCACATCCCCACCTACAGAGCACGCTCAAGATTTATCTGCAACCTGTGGGAACCACAGAGACCCAAGATTGCACCAACAGGGGAGGAGGGTCAGAAAAGATCCACCCCTAAAAACTGAAGGCATGTCAAACCAGCCAAGTGGCAAAAGAGACTGCAGACCATCTCAAGGAAACCAAAGGCAGTAGAAAGTCCATCCAAACAAGGAACACTTGTTTTTTGTCCTAAAAGATTTGTAGGCTTTCATTTTTATTTTTTTTCTTATATTTACATTTCTGAAACATCATTGGTTTGTTTTTGTTTCTCATTTTCACCTGTTGCTTCTATCATTTTGTTGGTGTTGTTGTAGTTGATCATTTTTTTCTTCTTTCTTTTTCTGGTTTTCCTTTTTATTTTATTTTTTAAATAACTTTTCTCAGTTATGTGCATCTGTCTTCCAGGTTCTCTCTTTATTTCTCTGTATGTATTCTCTTTCTTTAAAAATTACTTTCCTATGAATAACATCTCCACTCTTTACTGCTAATTCTCCCCTGTCTACCATTTTAACCTTGTTGTTTCTACTGATTCTACTCTCCTCCACATTTCCACATCACTTAAACTAAACCAAAATCATCACCCCCCCATACATTTTACTCTAGTTTCTTTATTACCTCTAACTTACCCTCCTGACTTAATACTAGGTCCTCCAGATCCCATTGACGCCTGGTTATTGGATCGAGGGTATCCCTGCTTAATTCGAGTGAAACAAAGTGGTTCATAGAGAAAGCCAGTACAAAAGGAACTTCATATAAGAACAAGAATTGCTCATAGGGTTGTAACAGTAAATAAGTAACTACTGAATACAGGGCTCAGGATTGGTTGTTATATTGAAATTGTAGTCTTTAGGAATGCCTAATCTAATTTTATACACAGGTTTGAAAGGTATGTGTATTTAATTGTGAACTTCAAAGATTTACACAACCGTGCCTGGTAAGGTCTGCTTGGGTCTTAAACGGTGCTCACAGTTGCCGGTAGGCTGGCATTCCCAATCCAATTGGGCAGAAGGAACACAAGAAAAATGGCAAACAATGAAGTCTTAGCCCCCACTCAAAGCAAGCAGGAAGCAGAGCAGTCAATTAAAGACATAGAAGAGAACCCCCAAAATTCTCTACAAAGTCTACTGATAAACATGATAAATGAAAAGTTTGAATCTCTTCAGTCAATTATTCTAGAGCATGAGGAGGCAAAGCAAAAATAAATGGAGAATGTCATAGTATCCGCAAACAGAAAGATAAATGAACTTCAAGAGCTACCCATCTTAAAGATGTGAGAGACAACACTAAAACCAAATTAATGAAGTTAATGAAGTAAAGAAGTCCATACTGGGCCTAAGAAATGACATGGAAATTATCAGGAAAGACCAGTCAGAACAAAAAGAGATTCGAAATCAAGTGGCTAGCCTAGAGTCCCGAATAACCAAAGCAGAGGATCAAATCTCAGGAGCTGAAGATTCCCTAGAATCTATGGAGAAAGATCAAAAATCAATACAAGTCTAGTCCAATCAACAAAACAGATCACTACAGATCACTGCAGGAGATTGAAGACACGATCAGGAAGCCCAATTTAAGGATAGTAGGTATTGGGGAAAACTTGGAGAAAGAAGTTAGTGGGATAGGCAACCTATTTAACAGAATATTAGCTGAAAACTTCCCAAATATCAAGAAGGAAAGGCCTATACAGACACAAGAAGCATTTAGAACCCCAAACCGAGCGGACCAGAATACGACATCCCACCGACACATTGTGATCAAAACAGGATCAGTAGAGTCAAAGGAAAGAATCCTTAAAGCTGTTAGGGAGACGAAAACAATCACATATAAATGAAAAGCAATCAGAATTACCCCAGGCTTCTCAGCAGAGACCATGAAAACAAGGAGAGCCTGGAATGAGGTCTACCAAACACAAAATAAAAATAACCACCGACCAAGGATACTGTACCCAGCCAAATTCTCATTCATAGCCGAAGGTCAAATAAAAGTCTTCCATAGTAAGGAAAAACTGAAACAATATATCTCCACCAAACGAGCTTTGCAAAAAATCCTTAAAGATGTACTATACGGGGAAAATAATCAAGATCCCAATACAGACAGAGAAATGCACCCTAAATAGTAAACATCAGATCAAGAAATGGGAAGACACAGCTTTTAACAAGATAGTGACAATGAAAGGAACAAACGATCATCTCCAATTCTAACTCTCAACATTAATGGACTTTATCCTCCAATCAAACAACATAGGCTCATAAGTTGGATCAAAAATCAAGATCCATCTTTGTGCTGCCTCCAAGAGACACATCTATCCAGCAAAAGTAAACATCTTCTAAGAGTGAAAGGCTGGAAACTAATCTATCAAGCAAATGGCCCCCATAAGCAGGCTGGAGTTGCAATCCTAGTATCAGAGAAAATTGATTTCAAATTAAAAAAGGTAAGAAGAGACAAAGAAGGTTACTACATACTAGTAAAGGGATATCTCCTACAGGAAGATATAACCATTCAAAATATCTACCATTAGGCAAGAAGGAAATATAAAGGGGATCCACAAAGGAAAAGATGAAGTTAAACCTTCTCTCTTCGCAGATGATATGATCCATGATCCTATACCTAAAGAATCCCATAGATTCTACCCCCAAGCTACTAGAGCTGATCCAAAACTTTGGCAGAGTTGCAGGGTATAAAATAAATCCTCAGGAATCAACGGCCTTTCTCTGTGCTAATGACCTGAAAACCTAGGCGGAAATCAGGAAAGCAACTCCTATTGCAATAGCCCCCCAAAACAAAAAATACCTAGAAATAACGTTAACCAAAGAAGTGAAAGACCTCTTTGAGGAGAATTTTAAAAGCTTGAAAAACGAAATTACGTCCGAACTAAGGAAATGGAAAAACCTCCCATGCTCCTGGATTGGGAGGATTAATATAATGAAAATGGCAATATTGCCAAAGGCTATCTACAAATTCAAGGCAATACCCATTAATATCCCAACACCACTTTTTAATGAAATAGAGGAAGCAATCCAGAAATTCATATGGAACCATAAAAGACCAACAATAGCAAAAAAAAAAAAAATCCTAAGCAGAAAGAACAGTGCTGGAGGAATTACAATACCCAACTTCAAGCTGTATTATAAAGCTATAGTAATAAAAAAAAGCTTGGTATTGGCACCGAATTGCCCTGAAGACCAATGGAACAGAATTGAATACCCAGAAATGAACCCACAGAACTATGCCTACTTAATCTTTGATAAAGGGGCTAAAACAATAGTTTGGAAGAAAGATAGCCTCTTTAACAAATGGTGCTGGCAAAACTGGCTCAACACATACAACAAACTAAAACTAGATCCTTATATATCACCCTGCACCAAAATCAATTCTAAATGGATTAAAGACGTCGAAACAAATCAAACACCCTGAAAACACTAAAGGAAGGACTAGGAGAAACACTTGGGCTCCTTGGCGCAGGACGGTACTTCCTTTACAAAGACCCAGAAAGGCTACAAATCAAAGAAAGGTTGGGCAAATGAGACTGCATCAAACTGCAGAGCTTCTGCACGGCAAAGTTCATAGCTCGCAAGATAAACAGAAAGCCCACAGACTGGGAGAAGATCTTTACCGGCCATTTAACAGACAAAGGCCTCATATCTCAAATAAATGCAGAACTAAAAAAATTACCTTCCTCCAAAACAAAACCGCAAAGAACCAATAGCCCCCTCATCAAGTGGGTTAAAGATTTACAAAGAGGCTTCTCTGATGAGGATTTGAGAATGGCCAAGAGACATATGCAAAAGTGCTCTACATCACTGGCCATAAAAGAAATGCAAATCAAAGCAACATAGAGATTCCATCTCACCCCAGTAAGAATGTTATATATCAAGAAAACTAACAATAACAATTGTTGGAGGGGATGTGGCCAAAAGGGAAGCCTACTTCATTGTTGGTGGGAATGTAAACTGGGTCAGCCACTCTGGCAAGAAGTATGGAGATTCCTCAGAAGGCGAAATATAGAGCTCCCCCATGACCCAGCAGCCCCAAAAACCAAACAAAATCACATTAAGGCCACCAGCACAACAATGTTCATCACAGCGCAATTTGTCATAGCTAGAATCTGGAACCAACCCAGATGCCCCTCAGTAGACGAATGGATCAGGAAAATGTGGTACATATACGCAATGGAATTGTATGCCTGTATCAGAAAGAATGACATTGTCCCATTTGTAAGGAAATGGAAGGACTTGGAAAAACAATTATACTAAGTGAAGTGAGCCAGACCTTAAGAAACATGGACTCTATGGTCTCCCTTATTGGGAATAATTAGTACAGGTTTAGGCAAGTCATAGCAGAGGATCACAAGAGCCCAATAGCTATACCCTTATGAACACATAAGATGATGCTAAGTGAATTGAACTCCATCTTACGGAAACGATTGTTATATCACAGTTGTAACTACTTTCAACGTCCCATCTGTATATGTACCTTTGATTATTGATGATGTTCTTGTATCACGTTCCTTTGGTTGTACCTACAGTATCTCTGTAATCTTATCTGAGTACAATGGAAACCACGTATACTGGCATTAGAACTAGGAAATTGGAAAGGAATACCAAAATTGAGAGACACAGGGTAAAAAAAAATCAAACAACTGCAAAAGCAATACTTGGCAAACTGTTTGGTGTAAGTGAACTGATCACCTCATTGGGGGGGGAGGGAAAGGAGAAAGGGGGAAAGTATGAGGGCCAAGGTAACAAACAGTACAAGAAATGTATCCAATGCCTAACTTATGAAACTGTAACCACTCTATATATCATTTTGATAATAAAAATTTGAAAAACAACAACAACAAAGGATGATTATTGAATTTACATAGATCAAGGCACTGGTTAACAAAATAGTGTGTATATGTATGTGGGATGTTTGTGTATTTCTTTGAAGATTCATTGATTTAGGTTTAGAGTGTGAAATAGCAAAATTACACAATATTGAATGGTAACCATCGGAGAGTATGGCGTAGTTCCTAGCACGGGTGCCATATAATCAAATATATTGGCTGAGATCTCAACTGCAGTTCTTTCCTGCTAGATGACAATGAGTATATGCTTCAGCTACAAAAGCTGTCATTTGTTGCTGCACTAGATTTACCTCCCCTGGTGTGGGGAGCTTGCTCCCTTATCAGTGCTCCCCTTTTCACTCTCTCCTCTGGGCACCTGACCAGCGGGCAGCCAAGGTGGAGCAAAGGGATACGGGCTAGACTAAGGTGCATGTGGCTGAACGATATCCCCTTTTCCTCCCTCCTTACCCACCAAGGAAGCCAGGTGCAGACGGACCTCGGAGACGCTTCAGAGAGCAATCCAATTTAATCAGGAGGGGCTCACAGTAATATAGTAGTGATGACAAGGATTGAGCCTGAGCTGGCGATAGGATGGCGAGCTTGTCCATCCAAGGGCAGCTCCCAAGGACCTCCCTCATGGACTAGCGTCACTTCCCATAGTACTGCCCTCTGAGCAAAGCACGCAAAAGGAGAGCACACGTGCTCACTGGCACGAGGTGGGGGATGGTCTCAAAGCTACCCATTCTAGTTCCGGACCCAGAAGGAGATAGGTGTGGCTCACTTCCACACTGTCCCAGGGCTGGAGGAAGGCGGCGTCTCGGGAGCGTTCTCCTCGCCCTTCCCCCTTAAGGCCAAAATGAATCCCCAACAATTTATCCTTTCGGAGCTAGTTGATATGGATAGGATGGATATTGACTGAGATCAGGGATGTGACAAGGTGATCCCTTACCGAGGAAATTTGGCCTTGATTTGATCAAACAATGGTTGATGATCTATTGATCAAATATTCTTTGAGAGGTGCTGGCTTTACTACTATTACTAAATGTTTTATCTAAAGGTCTTCTCTAAATCAGCTAACGTATTAAATGAAATAAATTTATGGTGTACTTTTCATTTCAAAATCCTGATCAAACTTGCAAATATTATACAAGAAACATGCGTTCTATAACTGCTAGTGTGAGCACAACTCCATTTTGGTTTTTTTTTTTTTTTGGCCAGTAATAGGCCGTGAACGCAGGGCCTGAGCACTGCCCCTGGCTTCTTTTTGCTCAAGGATAGCACTCTGCCAATTGAGCCATAGCGCCCCTTCTGGCCATTTTCTGTATATGTGGTGCTGAGGAATCGACCCCAAGGCCTCATGTATACAAGGCAAACACTCTTGCCACCAGGCCATATCCCCAGTCCCCACAACTCCGTTTTGATCAAGAAAAAAATGGAAGATAACCTGGGAAAAGGTTTGTGAGACATTGACTCATACAGTGGTATGGTGGCATATGACTCACGTATTTATGATGCTTACAAACAATACTTGAAAATTTGCTTTTTCTCAGCCTTGTTCATATCCTCGTGGTTCTTGGCTACACTTGTTAAGTTAATGGAGGAGATAGAGTATTTTGTTGTAAGTATGTGTCCTGGTTAGAGACAGTTAGAAAAACTGGAGATCACACATGTTTAAAATTTCAAACTGCATCCTAAAGGATGTAGTTATCAAGATGCTTATCCAGAGGCACTGAGTTTAAAGAAATTTTGTATAAAGTAGCAGTTAATAAATTTGTAAAAATCACCATGCCATTTTCTATCCACTAAAATGCATCCTGATATTTATTTGTGATCTTTTTTTGGTACATATGGCAGACTTGGGGCTTGAATTCAACATCTGTGTGCTGTTTCTGAACTTTTGTGCTCAAGGCTAATGCTCTCCCACTTGAGCCACAGTTCTCCTTATGGCTTGTTTTTGGTGCTTACCCTGAAATGAGTCTCAGGGACAAAACAACCATAAACCACAGCAAAAGCATTGCTAATTTCTGTGGCTCTCTTGTGTCACCCAGTGGAAAACGAGGTCATAACTTCCTAACAATAGCTTAGCACTCTGGGAAACAAACTCTGCCACTGCAATCTTGTGGACATGAGCAGGAATGTCTGCTCTGGAGCCATTCCCCTGTCAACTTCCTCTGTTGTGAGTTTGTGTTGAGCTTTATTGCTGTTGTTTCAGTTATTTTGCCAGGCAGTCTTACACTGGTGAGCTGGTAGATCATAACTGGGATGAAAAACACAGCAAGAGGTAGGCCTGCCCCCCTGCAGATCTGCAGCTTAGGTGGATGTAGGAGTTTCTAAAAGATAAAAATAAAATAAAAAGCAGAGAGAAGCTCCTAGTGAGCCGAAAACGCACCTCTGCAAACAGACTGGGAGAAAGCACGGTTCCCAGACAGACTGACTAGCAACACCCAGTTACAGAGAACAACCAACTCCTACCTGAAAACCACAGCAAGTACCTAAACTAGCTTGGATGGAGGGTGACAGCAGACCCACCACCTGCAAAATATAAGACACTTATGCAAACTTATGAGAAATATAGAAGATGTATGAAACTAAAGGGTTTGCTGATATAAACAGAGTTGTGTCATCAGCCTCTCTGTGTCTCCTTCATCATCAATCCCCTTGCCACTTGGAATCCTTGCTTAAGCTGTGGCTGACGCCCGGCAACTGTTGCCCGAACAAGGACCAGAGGAAATCATCGCAAGGACTTCTCGCACAGAGAAGCAAGCAGGTAAAGGGACCAAGAAGTGTAGTAGCGGTGGTGGGGGTGGGGGGGCTGAAGTGAAGGAAATAGAAAGAGAAAAAGAATAAGTAAAAGGAAAAAGGAAGGAGATGTAAAATGAGTGCGAAACACGAGTGTTTCTGAGGGCACATAGGACCATCCTGAGGAAAAAGAGCTGTAAGATTAGTTCAAAGGGGCTAGAGGAAGTTGTACAGAATCTCTGCCCCTGGTTCCTGGAGGAAGGAACAGTGGACTTGGGGTATGGCAAAAGTTTACCCGAGAATTAAAAAGAAACATAAAAATTAGAGGAAAACATTGACATTTTCTGTTTGGAAAATGATTAGAAAGAGTCTGGATACTGATCACCAGATTGAAATTGTTTCTATAAAATTATTGTGTGAGAAGAACAATAAGCAAATCTGTGTATCAATTGCAGTGGAACAGGGCTGTCCATCAGAGTGTGAGAGTGTTAGAAGTATAAAAATTCAGTGTTAGTCTTTTGACACTCTGTGTAACAAAGACAAAGACCCTCCAGGGCACCGAGCCATGCCCAGCCCTGTGATAAATGGGGAAGGTAAATGCCCACTGCTCCTAATTCAGACTCCTCCACCTATGTCTGCAGGTCAAAAGGCTATATTGACTGCAACGGAGAAAAGGGAGGGTATTTCCAACTTTTTCCTGTCTTAGAAAACAAAAGCAACCGGTAATATGGTATTTCACGTTTTAAGGAATTGAAAGAAATTATGAGTTCTACTATGATATATGGGGCAACTGCTCCTTTCACGTTATCCTTGATTGATAGTTTGGCTCACCAGATATTGTGCCCAGAGGATTGGAAGACAATTGCTCAGGCTTGCCTCAATGGGGGATATTATTTGTTATAGACTGCAGAATGGATGGAAAGGTCTGATGAGGTGGCAAAATACAATAACCGCAGCAACATATCTCTAGCCTATGACATGCTGGTGGTTGCAGGTAGATATTCTGATGTTCAACAACAAATTAATTGCCCAGAAATTGCTTATGGACAAATTAATGAATGTGCAACTAAAGCCTGGAGGAAGCTTCCTACTTCTGGGGTAAGGACAGATAAGTTATTTAAGATCAGACAGGGGCTAAATGATAGTTTGTCAAGCCTTTGCCTCATGGGACAGTAGGGTTGGTGTTGAGCAGGTCCAGCTGGACTATGAAAGGCATGGTTGTTTATCCAGGTGTTATTGCTAATGATTACATGGGAGAAATTAAAATTATGGCTGAACATCTGGTTTCTGTTTTGTGTTGTCTTCTTTGTTATGTGCTATTTGGTTTTAGTGCATTTATTGTCTTCTGCTTTCAGCTTCCCTGTGCTCTCTAAGTCAATTTCCATGTTTCTCTTTCTTTTCAACTGGCCTTCTTTGTTTTGCTTTACTCATTCTTCCTGTTGACCACTACTGGTGCCTGCCTTTGCCTACCAATTCATGTCTCTTCATCTCACCTTCATGATGAAGCATGAGAGCCCAATTTCCTATATGAATTTGTATTTCCATACATTTATAACTCAAAGTACTCTACTAGTAGGAAGTGGTAGAAACTAGAAGTTTAGGCCTAACGGAAAGAATTTTGTGACTGGAGATATGCCCACGAGGAGATTTTATGTTCTTGACTAGCCACATAGAAACACACATTTATCTCCTCTCTCTCTCTTTCTCTCTCTCTCTTTCTGTGTATATATCTCCTAATATTTTGTCCTTGAAGGCCACATGAATATCTTATCTTGACCAATGGCTTCTCCATTATCCCTTTAGGATGTTCTTTTTCACCACAGACCTATAAACAGCGAGGACAATGAACCATGGCCTGGTCTATGCATCCCACTCTTCAACAACATGACTGAAGTCAGCAGCAGGACAATAATTGGTTCCTCTTGACCAGACAAGGAGTTTTCATTCATCATATAACCTTTCTCAGTTGGTTTTGCAGACACATATTAAGTTATTGCATTCATGTTTGGTATTCTGAAAAGATTGAGGGGGATTATTCCAGTTATTCCAGATATGAATTCAGATAATCTGTAGACACTTACAACCTTGAAACATTGTTTCTCTCTCATGATGAAATTTCTTTGTCTTGTCTAGTGAGAATGAGGCAATAGCAGTGGCAGGCCCATGTGCAACATTTGATGAGTGTTTGGCTAACATTCTTCACTACTGTAGTTGCAAGGAATCACTCGGTTGTTACACTCATTCATACACACAAACATGCATAGTCATACACGCATCAAGAACACTGGTAATACCAGAGAGGTTTACACACCTCCATGAAAATGTGTCCTTCTGGTTGACTCTACACACTATACTGTGCTTTGACATAGAAAAATATTCTGACAGCAAAGTCAAAGACACATACAAATATCCAAAAAATCTGCAAACCAACATTTGGTACCTGAGCTCAGAATACGTCCCATATGCTGCAGACATGGAAGCGTATTACCAAAGCACATAAATGGCACAAAAATCTTCACCATAACTTTCCATACACATCCACACTCAGAGAATAGTTAAGATTTACATAAAGTCATGTGGGAATATTAACTCTAGTATGGGAATCTGAAATCGCTAAGATAAATGAGAGCACAATACAAGAGAAAAGACTCTGCTGCTAATTGCTATTGTTGCATTGAGGTGTACCATCAGCAAAATTGGGATAGAACGTGCGATTATTTTAAGAGCATACATGCATGGGAATATGCTTGGTTCTACAGGTTTTTGTGATGTTTGTGATGGACATTCAGTTTATGTAGATGATCTGAAATTTCACAAGGGCACTAAGGTTAAAACCAAACAGCAAAAGTATTTATAAATTGGAATATCTCTGGGAAAATGTGTAGAAATCACTTAACAGAAAGAGAATAAGGAGTGAAAGTATACAGGAAACTATCCATGTTTGAGTAATCTATACTAGGAACAAATTTAAATCACATGCTAATCCCATGATCCAAAAAGCAAGAAAGCCAGTGAAGGAGGGCAGGGATTCCCCTTAGGTCCAGGAATTTTTGTAAGTTATGAAACAAATGCCAGAGGCCTTTATACTGTGTCATGGGTGGTGTTAATTTCCTGTGACCATATTCAGCAGCCACAGGTGTTGTAGGCAGAAAGGCAGGAGCCATTGACCACACAGAAAAACAACTGAAGCCGAATTTAAAGGATCTGTTGGAGCCCATGAACAGGACACACAGCAGAAAGAATGACAAAAAGACCATACCAATGAGCAGCCTTAGGAGACCAAGCTGGAACAATCAAGGTGTTATGTATGAAAATCCTTGAACGGAACTCAGCGAGTGAATGCCCAGCTTACGAGTGCCTAAGGATGTCTACTGATAAGGCTGGCATCCAAGTCCCCATTGCACCTGAAGCACACGGAGGCCACCATGTTGGGAATTACTGGTGTGTGGGCCCTGGATAGAACAAAATGTATACTTCAGGATGCAGGAGACAAGGAAGATGAGGTGTCTCCAAAGATCGCAAGATGAGATCAGGCCATTATAAGAAAAACATGGAAACAAAAACTTGTGTGGGTCTTACTGGCCCCTACCATATGCAGTAAGTGCAGTGATGAAGGTTCTGTTAGCAAAGCAGATAAGGAAGAGCCACAACAAACCCTCATTAAGAGCATATATTGGATGCACATGTGTCCTATGGGGCGAATTGCAAGGACAAATAGTACGCTTAGCCAGAAGACCTAACGAATTCACACCAGTTCATCAAAGCAAGGTGGTCAAGTCTGGGGGTCACATTGCCCACTGCTAGTGTCAACTGCAATACATGAGTTCCTAAGTATGTTGGCTATAATAAACATTTAAAAATGTGTGACCAGGTTATGTCTCTGTGGCACAGTGTGACCCTAGGCTAATTTCACAGTATCCTTGTATTACCCACAGGGATAAATATGTCCAGCCATGATGTAGGAGCAGAACACACTTTGCGCCCCTGTGCAGAGCCATCACAGGAAGTCCTGGTAAGCATCTGGATTCATAGGGGATTCATTTTCTTCCTAAGGCCAACAGAGAGTATATTAGAGATGTCTCTGTATCTGAATAAGAGCCAAAGCCGAAGAGCACTAGAGTGGGAAGGGTACAGTTCCCAATTATCCCGCGATACTCCTGACATACTATCCTTCCTCTGAAGAGTATTTGCAGACTCTCTTATAGCATCTGTGAGTAGGGAAATCTCCTTGGCCATCCTCACTGGCTCGCAAAACCTCAGGGAATGAGTGAATTTTGTACAGGGTCACATCTAGAGGTTAATGCTGCATCCAAGCATGCAGGTTTTCTCAGAATAACTAGGAAAATTTTCTTTTGCTACCTTGCCAGCCTGGAAAGCAGAATATTAGGTCCATCACTCCAGGACAATGATTCTACATTTACCTTTTGCCACCGTTACAAACTTCCAGAGATTAGTGATGCCTAGAGAATCAGCTCTTTGTCATGGACAACAAGTGTTTCCCCAGCCACAAAGTGTGCTTTGAAAGGTCATTTGGTTTGGTAGGGAATGTGATCCTACTATCACTACTTCCTTCACCTTGTAGTTTGTTTCTGGTATTATTCTACAGTTTCTTCTGGGAGTCTGAGAATGTAGACACCATGTACCTATAGCATTTTATACCATCGATACAATCTTCACAAGTTCTCTTGGAAGCACTCATGGAGACTGAAATTCTGATCTCGGGTCTCTCTGTGAATCATCACTAATGAGGTTGGTGTTCATACCTTAACAGTTGGGGTACCGGATCTAAAGCATCCCCTGATCTGAACACCCATCTGAGATCACCAGGGTGCCACAGCACTACTAAAGTAGGGAAGAAAACAGAAAAAGGAATGAAACAGTGAGGTGGGGAAGAAGCCAGAGGTGGAACATGACCAGCCTGTTGATCTCAGAAACAGGAGGTATCAGGCCATATGACAGAAAGAATAGATATGAGCACAGGGACACTGTAATGTAACATGGCTGGCATGAGGAAGCATGGCCAGCGTGAGTAAGGAGACTGGTATTGGGAAAGAGACAAACACAAACCTTTATAGCCTTACTCTTTATTGCCATTACACCCATACTGCCTGTTCCCCTATCCACTCTTGCCTGTCTCACCTAGGTCATTCTTACTCCTCACAGGTATACAAGGCATTGTTTGCAGTTCTTACTTATTTCTGAAATGATAATACAAATCTTCATTGAAGATCTGAATAACTCCAGAGGCTGTTGATGCCATGAAGGAAACAGGGACAGTGCTCTATGTAGCCCTGAAATGTTTCAGGACGTACATGTGTATTTCAGACAGTAGAGAGAATGGAGAGTGGGGAAGGAGGCTAAGCTTCTGGACCATACTATCCAACTATGGGAGAACCTCTACAGATAACATTGAGGTGGAGCAATTGGCATAACTTCACATAAGCAATGTTGATTTTAGGTTCAAGTGCAATAGGCAGAATTCGGGGCCTAGCCTGAAATGTCTCTCCAATGTCAACAACCTCCACCCTCCTTAACTACTGTCACCAACCTTGCCAATTCTTTCCTAAAAGGGGAAAAGTGTTCTAATGCTGAGCTTCAGCTGGAGATATGTCTCCCTCCTCTCATTAAACTGTAGAGGCAGACTCTCCAACTGACTTTTAGAAACAATCATTGCAAACTCACAATCAGAACCGAGTTGTTTATTTTCCCATTCAAATCCTACATATATTTGCACAGAGTCAGACACATATGACCGTGTGGATTTGTCCCGAATTATCAATTCACATTTTATCACCTGTCTGGCCCTCTGCATCCTGTCTTAGTACCTGAAGTGAGTTCCAGGGTTTTTCTGTGTTGACCTAGCTTGTCTCCTAATTCTGAAGTAGTGCTTGTGATGAACACATGTCCCAATGAATTTAGGTAAAGTTGGATGCTCCATCATCTTCCAGTCAAAGTCCAGAATTACCCTAAGGAACACGAAAAATACATACTGATTACAAGTATATAATATAAAGTTGTTTTGATACTTCTGGATGCTGGCTAAGACACAATAACTCCCTTCTAACTCTAGATCTTCTGATCTCAAGTCTCCAGTCCATGAGGTAAAGTCCATTCTCTATCACCCCTTCCCCACTATCATGTCGAGGATTACACAAGAAATCTCACAAGTCATGATTTACCACAAGCAAAATTATTCAGACAATGGTGGAAATAAATTTGGGAGAGCCAAAACTTAGGAGATGGGAAGAGGGTAAGAAATGGGTTTACTTCTCTTGGAACTCTGAGAAGGACAGGGTATTAAAGATTCAGCTTGGCATCTACCTGAGTGTCTCTGTACGTTACCCATGCTTCAGCAGAATTAGTTCAGCCTTAACCAGTTTTGCACAGCTGTCCTTCCAATTTGTTGTCTCTTCCAGAGGCCCTGGAGGAACTGCGTTTGGCCATCCTCTTTTAGTCACAAGCCTCAAATGTACAGGTGTGAAGTTAGCATTTAGGTACCTGACAAGATGGACAGCATGTACTAGCTACCCACCTATATATCCTTCTTCTTTACCCCCTCTTCATGTGCTTTCATCATCTTGTAGTAGTGCAATGGATTGAGCCACAGGTCTTTTCTGATGATCTGGTAAAGTAAGTAGGTAAGGTAAGTAGGTAAGGCAATTAGCTCAAGGTTCACACTCAGCACTCAGCAAGCCAGTGAACCAACCAACGTCACAGATGGCTTGCTTTGGCCTTTTGTAGTACCTCAGTGATCCTGTTTGAGCCTGCAAAATTGTGGTCTGTAAACCAGTTGAAGAAGTTTGGGCTCTTGTTGTGGTTTCTGTGACTGTCAGCTTCAATTTTATAATACTGACGCCACAGAATGGGAGTGGAATGGCACAACCTATATCCTGCAAGAAGACATGATAAGAGAATCCAAGTCCTGTTGGCCATTATCAATTCACAAACTCCAAAAAACACACTGTGAGCAAATTCTTACCAGTGATATCCACGACGAATTCCTTAACAACCACTGCATTCTGGAAGTATGGGTTATTTCTAAAGTAAAAGGTGATTTTGCAGGAACTCTTGGGATGCCTGAGTTCTTGTACCTACCAGAAGAAAAGGTAGAAAGCTAAAAGCCCTTTACAGGTAACCGGCAAGTTCCTGTTTGGAAGTGAGTTCTGTTCGTGACACTGTATAGCCCACCAAGATAAATGCCTTGGGTACTCACTTCCAAATTGATCATGTAGCTAAGCATGTCTTCATCTTGGTCACTGATCATTGCTGACAGCTGGGGATGGTTCACAAACTGCCTGGGTCAAGGAGCCTTCAGATGCTGTGGATGTGCTAGGTATAACCACTTGCATTGAAAGCAGCAAGTGATGTGTGAGGCTAGTGTCTTCCTAGGTACTCCAATCTCCATCTTATTCTAGGCCAAGGAATATCCTAAATAATAAGGTAAGCTTAGGATTTGCAAATTGAAGACGACCTGAAGTGAGCTCTGTTGTATTCTGTTCTCTGAGTGATGGGGACCAGATTTTACAATCTCTTTGTCTAAATGTCTTCTTTCCCACCTCTTTCTGACCGTGGCATAACTCACACCCCTTTCCCATAGCACCATTACAAAACTCTTCTCCAATTAGCAGCCTATGTGGCAACTTCCTTGTGCTACTCATTGTTTCTATGACTCATTGTCCCTACAACTCCTGCCTATACCAATCTCTAGCCTACATTATCCATAGTCCTCTTCTCTAGGGACCCTAGCAGTGTGATGTTCCAGATCCTGTGCATGCAAATGCCTCATAAAAGGTCCACTACTCGAAAACACAGGCTGCAAGGCAGTAACAAGTAAGATGCCTAAGGATACAGTTTGGGCCCAGAAGCCAGGGATGCCCCGGATGTTGCTGCTTCTGGAATCCAGGAGAGTCTTTTGCCTCTTGCTCAGATTCTGTTTTAGGCGTTCATGAGCCTTGGTGGCTTGGTTATTCACTGGTCCCAGATCTAACTGAAGAGCCTGCAATTCCTTCAGTGGTGGCTGTTGAGAAATAGGTTTACCGTTGGCTAACCATTGCTTCCTCCGTGCTTGTGATACAAATTGTCTGAAAGGTGCCTCTAAATCACCCCCACCAGCTTTTTTGTCTCCTACTCAGCCATTTTATTCTCCTGCTGCACCGGCCCCACAGCCTTGCTGTCCAACAGTGGCAGCACAGCCGACTCTCCAGTGCTCCATGTAGTCTCCACGTGCCTGTACCTTTCACAGGGATCCTTAGCCTGGCCCAACTGGACCTCCATGAGCAGCACGCAGGTTCTCAGAAGGCGTTAGCAATGCAGCAGTTTGCCGTGCATTGCCTTCCCGCGCAGTCTGTGCTTTCCCATTCCCGAGGGCAACCTCTCCTCTACCCGTGGGACTTGCCCACTCTCCTTCCCTTCTGCCTATTCTGCCTCCTTTTCCAGTGCCCTTGCTTCTCCCTCCCTGTGTGCCATCCCGGGAAACCATCTCCCCTCCCCGTGAGCCATTGTTCTGCTTACCTCCCTCTCTTCCACCCCACGAGCCTACTCCCCTTCTCTCGTAGCACATGCCCCCCCTCATCCTGGCATGGTCACTTCCTTCTTGGCCTGCTCTGCACCCATAACCCTACCCTGGGTGCCAAGGGCTTTCTCTTCTTGCCTGCCACGAGCTTTTGCCCCCTGTCCTCCTCTATCCTCTAGGCTAGGCCTCCCCTCCCCGGAACTCGGCTCCCTCCCCCTCCTCCATTCCCATTGCCAATATTCTCTCACCACTGGCCCGCCGCCTCCCCACAGGAAGCGCCCCCTAGATTACCTCTTCCGCAGGTGGAGGAGTCCCACATTCCTGTCTACTCGCCATGTCGTCCTGCTCGTCCTCACCCCAAGCTTGCTCCTGCAGAGAGCCACAAAGCAGCTCGGCCTCGGGGAACCGCCCAACCACGGACTGTGATGGGGGCGGGACAAGCGCCCTGCACCGGAAAGCAATTAGCTACTTCCGCCTGGGTCGGGCTCCCAGCCAAGACACGGATGGCACCTAGTTCCGCGTCATTCCTCCAGAGGCGGAAGTTGAAGGGGTGCCAGGTGCGGTGGGTCCGCCTGTAATCCTAGCTACCCCGGAAGCCTGGCCCGGATGGCGGGCGATTGAAGCCCGGCGGGAAAGCAAAGTCCGCTCCTGACACCATCGGCAGTAAACGACTCCCAAAACACCCCTAGGTGACCAGCTTTGATCCAAAGACCGCGGGGACACCCTGGGCCCTGGGTTCAAACCCCTGGACAGACGCAGGAAAGAGAAAAATCAACGGCAGGGAAAGAAAAGGGAGTGGAGGGAAGGGGAAGAAAGAGTGGGCACGAGACGTGGGAACACTGACCCTGGGGAGAAAGCTGGAGCAGACTACAGATTGGCATTTACTTAATAGTGCGGATACATTGTTACTTCTTAGTTGGGTGACTGCATCCCGGTTGTATAACCATACATCATCAGAACCTGAATGAAGGGCCTAACTCAGCATCATTGATACTCAGGGCAAAGCCTTGTGTGTTAAGGGCACCTATTATCCTGTGACATACAGACTCATTTCAGATCCCAAGTACAAGGCCAGGAAATTCTCAGCCAATCTCTGCCTCCCTGTCTCCCTTCCTCTCTCTCTCTCCTTTCCTCCCTCTCTCTCTCCTTCCTTCTCTCTCTCCCTGCCGCTCTCTCACCCTCCTTCACTCTCTCCCTAACCCTTCCCTCTCTTTCTCTATCCCTCTCTCCCCCCCTTTCTCCCCCTTGACAACTAAATCATTTCTTCACACTGCCATATTGTAAACAAATTGAAAAACATAGGCGAATAGGAGTCCTTGCATTCTACTCAAGACCCAAACTTCATTTGAGATTGGCTCACATTTCAGGCACTGTGTCACCTTGGTCACTTTGAAGGTGTGTTCTCAATTTAGGTCCAGCCTGTCTGGGCTTTTATGGCCCTTCCTATGCTTTCCCTGTGGCTGGAGATGACTGGTACATTTCCAATGAGTTGACAGAATAGATAACCACTACTTTCCTCGGTTAATTGAAATATTTTTACCCACATCTATTACCCTCAAGTAGAAAGAAAGGAAACCAAAATATTCTAAAGTCCACTGTGAGGTAAATACATAATGAAACTGATTTATATTTTTAATGACTAAGAAAGAGACACATGCAAATTGACAAGCAAGGGTTATTAAACATCCATGAAGAAATTTGAACTCTGGCAGCAGTGGCAGCAGAGCACCACCACTGCCCTGGCAAAGTCCCCGGTTCTCCACTCACCTCCAGTGCTCATTGGTGACTAGGAGAGGAAACCTTCAGCCCACAGGCAGCAGACAGACGCGGACTGCGGAAAAGTCCAACAATCCAGAGAAAACATTTTTGCCCCTCATGTCACTGTGACTGATTTCAGTTCCCTAGGTATTATGTATATATTTATTGGAACTAGGAAGGGAAGGGGAACATCAAAATGGAGACACAAAGAAACAATGAACAAACACCACAGCAGTAGTTACAAAATTATATGCCATAACTCCATGTACCACTCATGTGAGATGGGAAAGGGGAGTGGGATGGTTGGGAAAAAATGAGGAAGAGGTAATAATTTTATAAGAAATGTACTCCCTGCCTTACATGTGAAACTGTAACCCCTTTGCACATCACTTGGACAATAAATAAGTTAATAAATAAAAATAGATTAATTTTTTTTCTCAGTCTGGGATCTGAACTCAGTGCAGGGTGCTGTCCCTGAGCTTTTGTGTGCAGGGCTATTATTCTTGCCAATGTGTTATTTATTAACTTTTTGACTTGAACATTAGACCAAAGGGCCTTGTGGACATTTCTGCCTCAGCTGGCTTCAAGACATAATCGTCAGACCTCAGGTTCCTGAGTAGCTAGGATTACAGGAATGAGCTACCTAGCCCAGCTAAAGTATTAAAACAGTTTAAGAATTTTTCTCTCTATCCATCTTGTTTCTCCTTCTGTATATTTGTGCTGGTGTTGTTGCATGAGCTCAGGTCCTATGTTTAGATTCTCACACTTTGGGTTCTAAAGCAAGTATTGTGTAACCCACGGCCTGTGGCTCACATAATGCTAGAGATCAGCAGAACACTGTTGTCAAAGGCACAGCCATATGGACAGTAACAGAGAGCATCACAGATATTGGGGACTTTGTCTCACAGTGCAACATGTGACCAGGGCACTCAGGTAAAGTGTCTTCTCTGGGACTTACTGCATGGAGCCCCCAGTTCTGAGGGTGGCAGTTGGGTCTCCGTAAGTGGTGCTTCTGGCCATGGAGCATCAGATGACTCTTCATTCTGTACAGGTAGCTGCTCAGGTAAGAAGCTAGAAAGCTGCCCCAGAAAAACGCTCTCAGGATGGGCCTGAATTGAACTTGAGCAGCGCTTCTGGGCCAACAGCCAGGAATCCAGCCGGGTGTGTGCCTAGGTAACATTCCCAGGTAGGTCTCCATGAGCCCTCAGCTGTTAGCAAACATCAGTCTCCTTCCCAGAACCAGGATGGCAGCTCCGTCTTCAGCATGACCAGGTACCTGTCCAGGTTGCTGCTCATTTTGCTGACCATAAGATAGAGCATTGTGATAGGTAATCTGGAGTATGGGTAGGACAATTAAGCCTCCCAATGAGGAAATCTGTGCCTGTGACCAGACAACGACTCCAGTGATGGATGGTTCCCAGGATCCCAGCCAGAGTGTGGGTTCTGGGAAATACACTGAGTATTGGCCATGCAGGTTCATCTACATGGATCTGCTGCACAAAGCCAGCTTTTGTTGTCTGTGGAGAACATCATGGGGTGCAGAGGAAACCAGATGGCCCCATGCTCAACCACAAAAACAAGCTGGTGACCCAGTGCCCAAAGCACACACACAACCCGTGCATTAAATAAGTAAAATCTTAGGTCCATGGGCACCCATGTCCTACACGCTATTTCAGGAGTATTGTGCATGAATGCTAGCACACTGTTGTGCACCAGGAGGCCCACATCGATAAGCAGGCTCAGGAACACCAAGAATACATATGGACAATAGAAGTCCACATGCACCAAGAAATGCATGTGAATCAGGAGGAACATACAAACACTGAGGCTCACATGAACTAGGACATACCTGCCCACCAGAGTTCTAAAACATGCCAGCAGTCTCTCTTGGACCAGGATGGGAATGCACAGCTATATTGGCATATGTCAGATGATATGCAGAGGCACCAATAGGCTGGTGTGTACTAGAAGGTACTTTCATTTCAGGAAATGCATGCATAATAGTAGTTTCACTGAGTACCTATGACACATTTACAGCGGAAGGCTCATGCACATCAGCAGGTGCACATGCATTAGGAGGCTCATATGCACCAGCAGAGACAACTCCAGTGGGCATGCACAAAAAGTGTCCTCCATGCATCAGACACACAGGATGAGGAAGTTTTTGTGCACAAAGAGGACCATAGCAAAGCTGGTGGATGCACACAAAAAGCCCTCCCCTGCTATCCAAAGCACACATGGAGGAGGCTAACATGCACCATCTGGTGGACATGACTGAATGCCCTGAATTACCAGCAGAATTACCAGCATCCCTGTACAGGTCATGTACCACCAGGCACATATACATCAGCATACCAGTCTGGGCAGCCTAAGTTGCCGAAACCACACACAACATGGACCATGCACCATAGGAATAGGAAGGAAGCAAAACTGTTTATAGGCCAGGAGTATGTGGTACAGAATCTATGGGACCTGATGCTACTGGCCTCTGTCCCCCAGATTCACGGAACAATATGGGGATCAGCATGACTCTGTGTACCTCAATTTTCAGCACAAAAAGTAAACTGGACTGCCCTAAATAACAACACACAAGCACAATAAAAAACAAAATATCAGATGCATGCCCACCAGAAATGGAAAGCACATTTGCAGCAGCATGCCTGCACAAAGGAGCAGGTGTACAGAGAATAGCATTCACACACACAATCCAAGGTACTTGTGCACCAGAAAGCAAACTAATGGACACAAGGAGGACCTCGAGTCACATTTAACAGCCAACACGTGGACACGTGCAGGAGCAGACACATACAAACAACACGCACTAGAACACCGTTGAACAGCTGAGGGTCACGTTTACCAAACACATATTGGCAGGGGCACAGGCACCAAGAATCTCATGTGCACCAACCGGTTAAGCTGAATGAGTAGGTGTATGCACACCAGAGGGCCTTTGCATTCTATGAGATGCATGGAATTTAGTTGGCACATGCACTGCAGTTGCCCATGTGCTTCAGTGGGCACACACGCACCAGAAATTTCTCACACACTGTCAAGTGCATAAACTGCATAAGGCAAAAGAAGTCTAGGTGGTGCATGATTAAAGTAGGATCGTATATACCAATAAGCATACGTACAAATGGAAGCAGCTGGCCTGTGAGGATGCACGACCCTGCCTATGTGTTTCAAAAGGCCCCCAAGCAAAATGGCATGGGTACACTTAGAAAGAAAGCCAACATACTGTAGGCCAAGCCTGTGGACTGTAGGATGTGCAGGATTCTTTGCCCTGCAGTACTGGGTAGGCTTGGAGTCCACCCTGTGGACACTTATGGCACAGCAAGTGTGCCGCATATATCGAAGGCTTCTGCACAAAACATGAACAGGACTGCCCTAATACCAGCTTAACGCCCCCCCCTCCATGCACACGGACTAAAGGAATATAAATAAATGAAAATTAGATGAAAACCCACACTCAAACAAAAAGTTAAGCTATCATGTGCATGAACACCAGCAAGCTATGTACACCATGAGGCCCACAAACAACAGCATGCCTTCTTGCACACAGAGGCCCATGACATGAGGATATACACGTGAATGTGTACAAGAAGGCCCACATGCACTAGGAGGCCAATCCTTACCCAAAGATGCATAAATAGGTGCATGTGCAGCATTCTGTACATGCACACCAGCATGGACCACAGTAGGGCGCAAATTCTAGCATGCACAACAATAGGTGTACATGATTCAAAAAGAGTGTTTACAGAAACTGGTTACAGAGTGCTTACAGAAACTTGGAATTCAACTCCAGGGCACAAATGATTTAGTGCTTGAATCAAACATGAAGCCCTCTTTCCTTTGTTCATTTTGAAGGTAGATTTTGAATATAGACCAGGCTGGTCCAGGCTGTTACCTCCCTACTTATGCTTTCGTTGTGGCTGGAGATGACTGGTGTATTCCAATGCACCCAGCCATTGTTCTTCTCTGGATCCTGGAGAATAGGTACCCACACTTTACTCAGTCTTTAATTGGAATATTGTCTCAGGAACTTTCATGTCCAACCTGGGCATGAAACTTCTTCCCTCATCTCTGCCTCTCAAGTAGCAAAGGGTCCTGACAGGGTCTCGGGACCATGCTGATATGACCACACTCCTACAGTCCCTGTGGGTCCCAGAGTTTACCCCCAAGCTTGGCATCAAGATCCATGTTTCTGAACAGGAGCTGCAGAGCACTTGTGCCTCTATTGGAGAAAATGTTTCTACATTTGTCTGGAAGTCATCATGCTACCTGTTCCCTGTCTTGTCTAAGTCTCCTTGTGAGTCTCTGCCATTTATGGTGCTCTGTGACCCTATGGCAAAGATTTTCTCACACACATTTCACTTGAGTCCCCTTCTTCTATATATTATAGGAATGTATAGTGTATGCAAAATAAGAATCTAGTTTGGTGGAGGAAAACTGTGATTGTTATCGTCTTTCTTTGTAAATTTCCTGAGAACTGATATTCCATCACTTGATTCTGAAGTTGCATACTGACTCAAACCTAGAACACCCCATTTTTAGCGTTTCAAGTGCTGGAATTAAATTAATTGTGCAGACCTCTCTAGCATATTCTTTGCTTTTCATATGGGTATTGCCTACTGAGGACTCCTTTACTGTGCTTTTCCTTGATTTTTTTTTCTGAGAAGGAAAAATAACATGTTTCTCATAGGGCTTTTTTTCCTCTTGATTCTTTGCTTGCTGTATGTCATCACAGATCACTCCCCTATTCCTATCTGCATATCTTCCTCAAATTTGCTCTTCTGTATCCTACACACATGGTAATATTCTCCATCTCATTTTTCA
Organism: Perognathus longimembris pacificus; assembly: GCF_023159225.1. Taxonomy (NCBI): domain Eukaryota; kingdom Metazoa; phylum Chordata; class Mammalia; order Rodentia; family Heteromyidae; genus Perognathus; species Perognathus longimembris. The sequence goes on from NW_025959587.1 coordinate 30,110, forward strand.
ATGCTATATCCCTCTTTCCCTATCATTATGTATAATGGTACCTGCTCCCTTTCTTCTTTTTGGCTTTTCTTATCACTTATTCTTTTCTCTGACCTTCATACTTTCAATATTTCCTCTTCCAATTATCTATTCCTCTGATATTCCTTCCTCTGTTACTTCAATACATACATCTTCAGCTGTTTCCTTTTCTATATATTTTGACTGAGCAATTATTCATATTCATTCCTTAATTCTGCTCTTCTTCTACTCTACCTTTGTCATCAGAAATTTTCCCATCTAACCTATTCCAAGTTTTCACTTGTGTATTCTGTAAATTTGTTTGTAAATCTTCCCGTTCCCATAGCCTTGTCTCATTTCTTTCTTAACTTACTCTTGTTATTTTGTAAATTTCTCTTTCAAGTTCTCCCATCGTGTTATTCTATCCTTTATGTATTTCGGCTATTTTTCCTTCTCTATATGCTGACTCCAGTCAAAACACCTAGGATTTATCATCTGAATCTTAATTCTAAGTGTTTCTGTTCACCACTGTTAAATGTATTAACACTTTCTGTGCAATGTGTTCCTTGGCTTTTCTCACAATCCCTGGCAACATTCATCTGCCTTCTGTGTCTGCCAGTTCCATTAAAAAGTTATACCACGTCAGTGAAACTGTACAGGATTTTTCCTATGTGTGTCTTTTATGTAGCAAAATAGCACCAGTTGTAAATTCACAGACAAGCAGATACACTTTCTATTGACATTGTCCATGCCATTATTCTTGGTATAGGAAGTTCCTTCCCTGGTTAGGCTGCATAGTATCCCACTGTAAGTATACAATCTATTTGATGTGTTCTTGAGTACTTGCATTGTTTTGTCCTCCTCACAACTTTGAATAATTCTACATGATTTTTTCATCTGTGTTCTTTAGAGCCCCAGAGTTGCCATCTGTTTGTGATTCTGACAAGTAACCATCTCTTGCAGTTCTTTTGGTGGGCTGTTTTCTCTTTGCTCTTGATTCTTTTCAAGAATGTCTGTCTTTAGATCTCCCTTACACCCTACCAGCCCCACTTTCGGGCACTAACCAAAAGATCACAAGCAAGACCACACAAAAGCCACCAGCACAACTATTTTTGTCACAGCACAATTTGTCATTGCTGAAATAGGGAACCAAACCAGATGCCCCTCAGCTGATGTCTGTGGATCAAGGAATTGTGGTGCATATACACAATGGAATTCTATGCATCTATCAGAAATAATGATATTGCTGCACTCATATGGAACTGGAAGGACTTAGAAAAAAATCATACTAAGTGAACTAACCCAGACCTAAAGAAACATAAACCCTATGGTTTCCCTCATAGGGAATGATTTGTATATATGTGATAGACATAACAGAAGAGCACACAGCACAATAGCTATGCCCTATGAATGCATAAGATAATGTTAAATGAAATGAACTCCGTGTTATGGAAATAAGTGGTATATGAAAAGCTCATGGTGACCCTTCCAAGTCCAGTTATGCTCCCTGGGTGCAAAATGTACCATAATTACTTTGAAGAACTTGAAATGAGCAGGAAGGTGGTAAAACGCTGGGCTTTTTTCAAGATTTGAGGCCTGTGGTGAAGTCTAGTTTTTCAGTGTGTTTGCATATAATTTGGGTGGGCAACAGGTTTCTTCCCAAGAGAAGTCTTCCTCCTCTGACTCTTCCACTGCCAACAGGATGATGACAGTAACCTTTATGTGGATTACATTTTGGCTGCATCCAGCCTCCATGCAGAGAACTATGACATTTACCCAGCACACTGGCCTAAGGTGAAGGCAGTTCACATCCCATGTTGCCAACTTTGGGTTTCCCCCATTTCATGCCTCCCGCAGACCCTGTCCCCTCTGAACACAATCTCTGATGGTTCTGATTTTTCTCACACAGTCAGCTGATTTCAAGGGAAACATTGACTTTTTATTTTTCAAACCAGTTTTGAATATTTCTCTGTAGTAGAAAAATGCTGAATTATTTTAACCAACATATTAACTGTTAAGCCGGTGAACAAAGGAACGAGTCTGAATAAATGGAAAAGTGAAGTAAAGCTTTATTTTGTGCCAAGCATCAAGAAACAACTGATAGGCCGGCCAGGGCTACTCCTGAGTAGTAGCGTGCTGACCCAATCTCTTACAGGCTAATTTTATAGGGAAATCCCACAAAGCACAGGGCTAGGCCTGACCTTTGGTCACAATTGGCTCATACTAGGAGAATTTCACCAAGGCTCTGTTTGCTGTCACTTAGTTGACTGTTAATTAGTTTAGAAATTACCTATTGTTACTCTGCAGCGAAGAGCCAGCCCAGGTGTCGGGAAATGATTGTCATTCCCAATTCAGACAGTTCCTCGTGCTTGGTTTTCTGGTTTGTGATGAATTCCAGCAAAACGACATCAGCCAGGGTCACTCCGAGTTCATTCTAAGTTGGGGTCAAGATAGAGTCACCTGGGCTTTTAGACTGGCCCCATCATTGACATTTTTTGCGGTCAAATGAAATGTATGAATAAAGCACAGAAATGTTTACTATTAGGGCAATCATTCAAATCTTATAAATGAAATTTTGTCTCTATTACTTGCCATGTAATCATCAAGGATGTGTTAGTTAAAGAAAATTTTTTTCTCAGAATCTTTGTGTTCTAATTATCTAAATGTTCCTTTTTATTCAATTTAAAGGTGACATAAATTTGCACATGGAATTAGAGAATACAGGTTGTTATGAATATTTACATAGCAACGTTTATTTATGTACACACTGGATGAACATTCTTTTTATCAACTATATAACTTTCATCCTAAAAAGTATAAAAATAAATAGCAATTTTACAGTCAATAGCTGCAAAACCTGAATATGAATCTATCCCTCTAACTTGACATGAGAAATCTTGATAAATAATTGACCGTAATTTAAGTTTTCTGAGGCAATCCCTAACATAAGATATTTTAACATATAGGTGTGAGGTGGTTGCATTACATTGATCACTGTTAAATCTTTTCCTTATTCTTTTTTAAAAAAAGAAATGTATCCAATGCCTAACATATGAAACCGAAACCTCTCTGTACTTCTGTTTGACAATAAAAAAATAATAAATTTTTATTTTTAAAAAGCCAATGTTCAAATAATGAGGGCCATATTAGTTGCATTACTAAAGTTAAGAAGACATAAATGTGCATAATGTACTTACACTATATATAGTTTTTGTTTTATGAAACTCTGGCACTGAGATGAAAAGGAGACCAGGAAGTAGGCACTTGATACTTGTAAGCATATTGGAGGAGTTGACAAAATGGCAGAGTTAATGAGTAATCAAAGTTCCAATGTGAGATTGGGAGAAGATGGCGGAGAAGCAACAGTGCCCTAGCTAAGCTCCTTCAAACAGCGCAGTTTTCCCACCCCAGAGAAACTTTTACCGCTAGATAGATAGCTCAAATAACTTCTAACAATACAGGGATTCCAGCCAGGAAGGAAAAAATCAACTTAGCTGGTCTGAAATCACAGATTGGAGCTCTGGGCGGAGTCCCAATGCCACAATAGTGCGGGCACCGGCACCACGCTGCGCACCCCGCGCAGCTCAATGGAGACCAGGGAGAAATTCTCCAGGGGGCACCATACATACAGATCGCAGGCTGAGCACAGACGGGCTGAAATCTCAGAGACAGTGTGAGTACTCCCACGAAAGACAGGCTCCCTCGCGCCCAAAGAGCAGCTCTTCGAGAGCAAAGCACCATCTTTGACACTGGCAAAGCGTCAGACCAGACTGGAGCTAGAGCCTGCCTGGGGAAAGCGAGGAAAAAGCAGCCATCTTTGAGAAGGGCAAGAGGGACCAATTAGTGAGAGCCAGCTCCGCCCAGGACAATGCCCCCTGCCCCGGTGAGAGGCATGTCCTGGGCCTCGGCCCGGCTAGAGGTGCCTGCCCTGCTCACCGGAATTCCTAAATTAAAAAGCAAAATCGGCAAGCAGCTATCGGCGGCATGGATCTGCCAAATGGGAGAACTAACTTCCCGAGACAGATAATCGGTCCCATTTAGATGCCCATTCCCAGCCCGAAACAGAGCTGAATTCCATAACCAGCTCTGCCCAGAAGGCTGCCCCACCCAGGATGGTGGAACCTCCCCAAGACTCAGCCCAGTAAACCAGGCCAGAGTCGCCCCGCCCTGCTGAGTCCATAGCCTATTCAAAGCCAGGCACTAAAGGCAGTGGCCCCACAGCAGACAGGAGGAGCCAAGGCTTCCGAGACCGCTCACATCCCCACCTACAGAGCACGCTCAAGA
>NW_025959588.1:0-34323 GCF_023159225.1 Perognathus longimembris pacificus
ATACACATATGCATGTTATATGTTTTCAAATATTCTTATATGTACATGTGCATAAATACTAATAAGTTTGTACATACACATACGATCACATACTTGCACTAACAAACACACTGAATCTGTTTCCACTATGTTTCCCATCAGTGTATCGTACCAATTCATCTAGCATATCTTAATAAATGCCTTTTTGTTTTCTTTTTATTAAACTTTTATTGTCAAACGTAGGGACTGAGAGGTTACAGTTTCATACGTTGGGCATTGAATACATTTCTTGTACTGTTTTAACCTCCTCCCTTCTTCCGTCTCCCCCACTCCTTTTCCATCCCCCCATGAGTTGTTCAGTTCATTTACAACAAACAGTTTTGCAAATATTACTTTTGTAATCATTTGTCTTTTTTACCCTCTGTCTCTCGATTTTGGTATTCCCTTTCTATTTCCTAGTTGTAATACCAGTATTACATGGTTTCCAAGGTACTCAGATAAGATACAGTGATAGTGCAGGAACAAACACAGGAAGGGGATACAAGACGATCATCAATAATAGAATTACAGTTTCACATCGCTTGTTGAAAGTAATTACAACAGTGATATAACAGTCGTTTCCATAACATGGATTTCAATTCATTTAGCATCATCATAATTGCTATGGTCTGTTGTGATCCTCTGCTGTGATTAGCCTAAACCAGTACTAATTATTCCCTAGAAGGGAGACCATAGAGTCCATGTTTCAAATGTTGGAGGGGATGTGGCTAAAAGGGAACTCTACTTCATTGATGAGAGAAATGTAAACTGGTTCAGCAACTCTGGAAAGTGGTGTGGAGATTCCTCAAAAGGCTAAATATAGACCTTCTCTAAGACCCTGCAACCCCACTTTGGGGCATCTATCCAAAAGACCACAAACAAGAACACAATAAATCCTCTAGCACAACAATGTTCATCGCAGCACAATTTCTCATAGCTAGAATTTGGAACCAACGATGACCCTCAGTAGACGAATGGATCAGGAAAATGTGGTACATATACACAATAGAATTTTATGTCCCTATCAGAAAAAATGGCATTGTCCCATCCGTAAGAAAACTGAAGGACTTGGAAACAATTATACTAAGGGAAATGTGCCCGAACCGAAGAAATAAATGCCTTTTGAGTGAAGAAGTCATGATTCTGAATGTTTTTATATGCCAAAGTTATGTTTTAAGAATACAGCACTTTGCTGCTGTGTCCGACATCCAATCTTGTCATGACTTGAGTTTAAATTGAAGGATTTTTATGCAAAGAGAGCATGAGAAATAGAGTGTGAGAGAAACTTATCCACCTCCCAGACCTTGACAATTGTAAGAAACAGATTGAGGAAGAGTCGAAGTTATACTAACCTGTCCTCTTGTGCTAGACTGGTGCTAGTATAGCAAACAACCGAAGGTTAAACCCCAACTAAAGTAGAATATGCGCAACACTTTCCTTCTCCCAATAAATTTTACTATTGTTCTTTTTTTACATCCTGGTTCAATAGAATCATCCCGACATTGCTGCCAAATTGGCTACTTGTCCCTTCAATGCCCGACACTTGGTGCTGCGAGATCAGCTCAGTGAACATATAGCAACATGTGCGGACCAAAGTTGCATTGAGGATGATGTAGGTAAGCTTGATACATGAAACATAAATCAGATCTGACTCAGATTCAATCTGGAAAATACTCTGATACCATTTTTCTTATTTTATTTCTTGCAGTTACTATGAATTGGCCCCAAGCACAAGAGAAAAAATCTGGAAACACAAGGCACAGCCTCTCCTGTGAGGAAGACTGGGATAAAGGTAAAGAGCTAGATTACCTTTTGAGTTTCTGCTGTAACTGAATGTCAGTTTAGAGATAGATGGCATATAATAGTAAGCACTTTTGCTCTACATCATACTTAATGTATGCTAATATTGATAAGAGGTAATATGCTTATCTTCATATATGAAGACCAGCACTCAGAAATGAACTTTTAAAGAATATAAAAAAAAAAAAAGCAACATCCACAAGATTTTCCCTGCATAGTTTAGGACTCTTTCTTTTCCATGTTAATTATCCACATAAATCATTGTTATATGAGGTCCTTTAGGTGGTTAACATTACCTATGTCTTTCCTTGGCCATGTAAATGTTAGAGAAAGTCTAATATATTCCCTGAAGACCATATCCACTTTTCTGTTTTCCAGAATCCTTGGAAAATCCTAGCCCAACTTTTGTTTGGGGCAGTGTGGAGTCATCTACCAATAACAGGTAAAGAAAATGCCATTATCCCTTGACAAAGTTCTATTTCTTAGAAATAAAGGAAACAAGTATAATCAGTGGAAGAGCTGCCTTTTTCTTTTAGGTACAATAAAACTTCCTCTTTTCTGGGGAATATTCAGATTGCTGTCTGAACTGTGAATGGTTAAAGTATTCATGTGTAAATCCGCAATGACTTCATAATCTAAAAACATATCCAAACAAATTCATTGGTATTTATCGGAGGCCATACTCAAAATTGTCACTTGTTGTATAACTACAAAGTATTAAGAAACTGTTATGGATATGACAGTATTTCAGAGTCATGGTTTACTTCTGAATGACCCCTAATACCTTTTCATTTAATTTTATTCATAGAAAAACCTAATGATCGGCTGGAATTCCTCTTCATGTGAGTAGCTACTAAAATCCTACGGAGAGTAATTTGATTAAATACAGTAAAAAGCAATTATACACATATGTTATGTTGTTTGGTTATATGTGTTATATGCCCCTTGCTCAGCAAGGGTAGTAGGACATGGGTGACCTTAATAACTACATCATGTGTGTTTTCAGCATGTTTTCATTTTTCAATATTTGCTTGCAAACTATCCCCATACATTTGTGGCAAGGCCACAAATACCTTGGAAATTCTGTTCAAAAATCCCACCGGATGTTAGCCCATGAATGCAGTTTGTAGGTCAAGGTTAACTTTCAATTTACATTCTTTTTATTTTTCAAAATACCAATAATGCTATTTGACTTTATTCTTTATTTCAGCGAGATTTTTGTCCATCTTCTTTTCTTCTGCAAGTGTCTTTCTTAGTTCTGTAATCCCAAGTGTCTTGATTTTTCTCCCTTCCTATTCACTCCTTTCTGTTTTCCATTCTTTCTTACCTTTTAATTTTTTTCCAATTTTTATTATCAAACTGATGTACAGAGAGGTTACAGTTTCATACATTAGGCATTCGATACATTTCTTGTACTGTTTGTTACCTTGTCCCTCATACGCCCCTCCCCCTTACTCTTCCCACCCCCCGAGGTGTTCAGTTCACTTACACCAAACAGTTTTGCAAGTATTGCTTTTATAGTTGTTTGTCTTTTTTTACCCTGTATCCCTCAATTTTGGTATTCCCTTTCAATTTCCAAGTTCCAATACCAGTATATATGGTTTCCAATATACTCAGGTAAGATTACAGAGATAGTGTAGGTACAACCACAGGAAGGTGATACAAGAACATCATCAATAATAGAAGCTACAGATACACATGGGACGTTGAAAGTAGTTACAACTGTGATATAACAATTGTCTCCATAACATGGAGTTCATTTCACTTAGCATCATCTTATGTGTTCATAAGGGTATAGCTATTGGGCCTTGTGATGCTCTGCTATGACTTGCCTAAACCTGTACTAATTATTCCCAATAAGGGAGACCATAGAGTCCATGTTTCTTTGGGTCTGACTCACTTCACTTAGTATAATTTTTTCCAAGTCCTTCCATTTCCTTACAAATGCGACAATGTCATTCTTTCTGATAGAGGCATAAAATTCCACTGTGTATATGTACCACATTTTCCTGATCCATTCGTCTACTGAGGGACATCTGGGCTCATTCCAGATTCTCTATGCCTACTTAATCTTTGATAAAGGAGCTCAACACATGCAACAAAAAAAATCAATTTAGATTCTTGAAAGATCTTTACATGTGAGTTCAGAGTAAAAGGAAGTGTATTGTTTCCTGCTCACACTTGCATGTTCAACAAAATTAATTGAGTGAGAAGAACGTAAAGTTCCTGGAGAGTATATTGATTGATGATAGAAACTTAGGAAATTTAGAAGACATGTAGTTATATTTTTCTTGTATCCCTTAGAAAGTCACTTCCCACAAAAATGATGCCTTCTTTTTTCATTTATTCTTTGTGTCTCATGTAAGATAGTTTTAAATCAAATATTATGACATTGATCTCAAATCTTAAGATAATCATTTCTGATATAGTCTACAATATTTAGTATTTTTGTTATAAGACTAGGCACATTTCATATTTTGTGTTCCTGTCATGTGACACTGATTATACTTGCATGGGTGAGACATATACAAAATGTTCTATTACTTGGATAAGTCTTATTATGTTACCTAAACTAAGCTTAGAAGAAATGTACCTGTGTCATGAAAATAATCGCTTCTCCAGTTATTTATGCGTTCACCTACTTCAAATGATTTGAAACACACACAGTTTCAAACCATAAGTGTCCAGAAACTGTCCAATTGATCAATTTCTGTGTATATGCAAGTTGAAGAAATCAAGAAATTATTTCAGGATAATGAGCAACTGTTCTGTTTTGTGTATCTGTAGAACAATTATTGAATATCTGTTGTTATTAGGCAGAATCAGAAATGTGTATTAGCAAACTTTCCACCATAATGAAAAGTTCTGTTTTCTATTTTCCTTTGCAGAAATAATATGGTGCTCTACGATTTGAGGATCAAGAATTTTTTTCTTGTCTTGTCTATCACATGAAATAATAATACTCTCAACACGTTGAATGTGTTTTCATTTCCACTAGCTATTAAACTTACCTATATGGTTCGCTTGTATACTGTTTACAGTGAATGCTGCCATCAATGTTAGGGTTTCCCCCTTTACTGAAATATACCATTTAAGATTCTCTTCTAAACATAGGTTGCATGAATGGAATGATGATCATGAAATGAAAATCTGGATACATAAACATGTGTAAAATTCTATATCTTTTCTTCAGTTAGGTTTGCATGTGAGAAACTTTTTGTCAATGATCTCTCCCCTTGCATTTAAAGGTTATTAAACTTACCTCTTTTCGTAGAAAATTTAAATTTATGTAGCCCACCACATGAGTAAGCCAAATAACTACTGCTTAATTGTGTGTGTGTGTGTGTGTGTGTGTGTGTGTGTGTGTGTGTTGTGAGAGTGTCTTAGTTGGAACTATTTAATTTATAATTTGTAATTAAATTTTATTGAAAAGTTGATGTACATACGTGGTACCATTACAAAATAAGGTAGTGAGTGCATTTCTTGTCATATTAGTTACAACTTCCCTCATTTTTCAGTATTTTCCTAAGTCCAGATAAGCATATATGCAAGATCCATTGTACCAAACTCATATCCAGTCGCCAAAGGGGGACTCCACAGGTTTTTTCATTTACTATATTAAACATAAGAAAAATAATAAAATTCTCCTGTTCCCATCCCTTGCAGATATATTGTAACATCACTGGCAAAAACAATTAGAAATATCATTTGATAAGAAGTTTTATACTTTACAGACACTAACTCTATGCTCCCCGCCCCCAAATTTCACATCTCAGGGACACCTTGGGCTGTTGTATTTTCTTGTTTGCGACAGGATGATTTCAGCTTCTGTCTGAGATAGCTCTGGTGGATGCTAGAAGGTAGACATTGGAACAGGCAGGGAACCACAAGAATGTTTCCACTATGGCAAGTTCTTGGCCCAGAACATGCCAGAGCCAGCAGAACCAGTCTTGGAGATGCCAGTCATTTCTGATCATCTTACCCATCTCTTTTTGGAGCTCCTCTAGCTGCCTCTTAATCTTTTGTAAATTGTCAGTAATATTGACCCAGTACAATCCTTTCAATTTTTTGTACCTGAATGGATTTTGAAAAACAGATAATCTATGACATGATTTTGCAGAATTCCCCGTTGCTCATTTCTTCCTGTGTCTATTGACCATTATTATTTCCTTTGCAGAGAAGTCTGTCTTTAAGTCTTCTACCCACTTACTAATGGTGTAGGTAATTCTTTCAGGATTTGATGGGGAGGACTTAATTTTTTTAGTTCCAAGTATATTTTAGATATGAGGACTTTGTCAGTTGTACTGAAACTGAGACAAAGGACAAGCAGTGTATCAATAGAACAGTGATACTCCCTAGACACTGTGTTGACAATGAAGTATGCAACTTACAGTGGGGGTGAAAGTCTGTTGTATTTTGTCAAAGGCTTTTTGGGCTTTGACTCAGAGACCTATGTGATTCTTGGTCTTAAGTATGTTAGTGGGGTGGATATCATTATCCCTGTAGGTATTTTAAAACAGCTTTGCATCTGTGGACTGAAGACTACAACATCATGTTGTATGATTTTTTAAAAACTCTTTCTGGAATCTGTTAGCTAATATTTCGTTGAGGAGTTTTTCATCAGTGTTCATAAGATAGATTGCTCTGTCATTTTCTATATATTTTGTGTCTTTGACGGTTTTTTGGATGGTTTTGATATTAGCTTCTTAGTATGTGTTTAGGATTTTTCTCTCTCTGCAACTATTTCACAGAAGATTGTGAGTAGACTTGATATTATCTAGATTTTAATGTTTCATAGAATAATCTTTTGAATCAATCTTAGCCTGGGTTTCCCGGATTGGAAGAAAACTTCCTTGCTTCTTTTTTTATCATTTTTTATTTATTTTTTGTTTTCAAGATGATGTACAGAGGGGTTACAGTTGCACACATAAGTTAGTGAGTACAATTTTTTTATACCTATTACCCTCTCCGTCATTTTACGCCCACCTTCCCTCCCCTCTTATCCCTCTTTCCCTGCCCACAGGAGTCAGATACCAATTCACACGGAGACAAAAAGTGGTCAGCCTTGGGAGAAAGATGTCCAAAAGAGACAATCAAACACTACTTCACATATACATTTGTTCATATGTACATACTTTAATCATACTGTAAATAATATTAAAAATAAGGAAACATTACTCCATTGTTGTCTATCTATATAAGAAAAAGCAATCTTTACCAAACACAGAATTGACAGTGTCCATTGTTACAAAAGTCATGGACAACCCACTATTAGCAGATTCAGAAAGAAAATGTCTGATTTAAATCAATAAAATTGTGATGACTAAAAGAAGAAAGTTTTCTTTCCAATAACCCTTAATTGTGAACTATTTTATTTGAATGAATGCGGTTTTCATTGCAGGTCACTTGATAAGTTTCCTTCACAAATAGTGAGGAAAAAATGAGCAATTACACTTCTGTTGCTCACAATAAATCAATTCAAGTTTTCTTCAATATTTTACTGTCAGTGCCAAGAGCTATTGTTCAATAAAGGTAATATAGGCACACTTTGTTATATGTTGATACTCATGTTGGTGTTTTCACAATTGAATCTATTAAGAGTAAATATTTTCTTTCAATGTTCATATTATTCCTGTAGTGTAAAATAAAAATTATATTTTATATCTTACAGCAATTTCATAGAGATTTGTATGTCTACTCCTAAAATGACGCATGCTAAGCAAAACTTTGTCATCAGTAAGACTGCGTTATAAAAAAAAATTGTGATAGAATTTCAGTAGGACTTCCATCATTAGTCGGCTATGTTCAATTTCATTGTAACATAATCAAAATCTGTTTTTATGTGAATTCAAATTCGTTTATATATTCAAAAAGCTGTATTCCATGCCCTTACAATAAAAAAATCCAGTAGGGTCAGAAGTTGTTATACTTATGAGTAGAGAGTCAGACAATTGTGCAACATATATACTGCATGAAATTCCATGCAGTTTGATACTTCAGTACTGGATTCTGAAGGGTTGAAAATAAAATGAGGTCAATAGAACTCACGATATTCTTTACTCACTGTTTCCTGAAATTGGGTTTGCTTAAGTATCTGTGTGTGGTATGATCAAAATATTGCTTCTGCACTACATGGCAAGGGGGTCAGGATCCCCACAATTTCTGCTTCCAGGAAGAGTAATCTTGAGGCATATTTTTGAAATAATTATTTTTTGACAGGAAAACATTGATTGATCCTTCATTGTTTAATCTACCACCACGGACTGGCTGTATCTATTTGTACTTCCATTTCTTTCTTCATGTCCCAATGTTCTCTCAAGGATAACTTTCTGTGTTCTTGATTTTTTTAATGGAATTTAATGTTCATATTTTTGTTAATTTCAGCCATCATCACAGGATTTTTTTTTCTTCATTTGTTTTTCATCAGTGTTGTTTTGGGGATTGGTGTGTTTACTTGACCTTTCAAGAAATAAGTAATGTTTCTTTGCGTTTTAGCATCTGGGGTGCTGAAGTAATGAAGGATTGATTTCCCCTAAACTTTCCTTTGTGGGATCATAGGTGGCAGCAATATTGAACAAGTGTATATCTGCATCAATAATTTCATAGCGTTTACTTTTGGTCATATGTCCTCCAGCATTTCTTATTAGTAGTATTCCTGCTAATGGACATTTTTCTTGGGGCTATGTTGAATGTGAGGGTCATTTTGCTTTGCTTTTTTTTTTTTTTTTTTTTTTTGGCCTGTGTTATAGAGCATTCTTAATGTGTCTCTAGGCCGATCTCCATTCCTATTCAGACAGATTAAAAATTGATTCATATTAAGTTTCTTAGCTTTATAATAGAAAATATCAACGCAACAGAGATATTTTAAAAGGTAAGTTTTTGTAATTCAGTTGAGCTTAAGGATTTCTGTTATGTGAAGTTTAATTAGAAATACATTTCCCTAGCACCTAGCCATATCCCACAATTTACTATCATGAATATATAAAACATGACATTCCTTGAGAGAATAAAATGTTATAATTTGGAATGCATTTTGACGCCTGGGTCTTGACTTTTTTTTTTTTTTGGTTGTTTTTTTTTTTTTTTTTTTTGCCAGTCCTGGGGCTTGGACTCAGGGCCTGAGCACTGTCCCTGGCTTCTTTTTGCTCAAGGCTAGCACTCTGCCACTTGAGCCACAGCGCCACTTCTGGCCATTTTCTGTATATGTGGTGATGGGGAATTGAACCCAGGGCCTCATGTATATGAGGCAGGCACTCTTGCCACTAGGCCATATCCCCAGCCCGGGTCTTGACTTTTTATTAAGGCCAGTAGAAGGCTACCGTCATTTTCCTTTTGGTTACAACACATAAACTCAACACAAATGATCAAGGTTGATGTCGTGTCATGTGCCTGGTGTAACATGTGAGATTGTTATCACAAGCAATCTCATTAACCTAAAGCAAGGAAACTAATTCTGACACACACCCTAATATTTAAACTCAATTTAGTAGGTTCCAGGATCTTGAAACATGTATTCGGGCAGACTTAGCCTTTAACTCTGCATATCAGGGAAAATCCCTGCAAAAATTACTCACAAACCATGCATATATTATTTGTTAGCTCAGTGGACATGCTATATAGACATAAAAAGGTTTCATATTAAGGCTAGATGTTGTGTATGTGTGTGTGTGTATGTGTGTGTGTGTGTGATTATTCATTAAAGTGTTGACAAAGTGATGTGCAAAAGTGTACACATACATAAGACAGTGCATACATTTCATGTGATATCATATACCCTTGATTTTTTTCCCTTCCCTAGAGCAGGTAGGCATATATACAATACCTAGTATACCAAAATCCTATACAGTAATATGTAACTTATGACAAAGGCAATAATCCTAGAACTTTAAATGTAACATCAACAATAGAATCCTCCTGAGTCCTCTTGGTGTTGTTTTACTTATTCTCCTCTTTTACAGTCATATGTACTTAGCTGCTGAGCTATTGTTATCTACTGTTATATCTATTCTAGACCTTCTCGTTTAGTACTTGTTTGGTTTTAGACACATTATGTAACGTCACTGAGGCAAACCTGTGGAAATACCATTTGAAAAGGATTTTCTTTTGCCGTCCTGGTCTCTACTGTCCCCTCACCCATCCTAACAGTCTTATATAAAGGAACCTTTCCCCTTGGTTTTTGTGTTCTACTCTTGTCTCACTCAACAATATTTGTTAAAGTTCTCATTATTTGCCTGAGAATAACAATATTTTATCATTTGAAATCACTGTGTAATATTACCTCATGTATAGGTATCCCATTTTATGGATCCCTTCGCTTGTAGTGGGGCATCAGTGTTTTCTCCATATTTTGGCGGTTGTAAATTGTGCAGCCATGAACATGTATATCCAGATGTCTTTATGATATCCTGAGACATGTTGTTCAGAATAGATGTCGAGGAGTAATATGGCTGGGTCATAGGTTATGTCTATGCTGAGCATTTTGAGGAACCTCCATACAGTTCTTCAGAATGGATGTACTAATTTACACTCCAACTAACATTAAAGACTTCCTTTTTCCCAATATCCCTTCCAGCATTTCTTATTGCTTGAGTTCAGAGTGTACAGCAATCTACCTGAGTGAGACGGAATATCAGGGTTGTTTTTATTTGCATTTCCTTTACTGCCTGGGATGGTGAACATTTCCTTAAATGTTTCTTTGCCATGTTTTATCTTTTCTATTGTAACGTCTCTGTTTAGCTACTTTGCCCATTTAATAATTCGTTTACTGGGTTCAGAGGTGGTTAGTTTCTTTATTTCTCTGTAGGTGACAGACATTTGGCTTTTTTTCTGTTTCTCTGCTGGTGAGGAACCTTTCCCACATGATAGGCTGTCTTAGTAGTTTGGTTGGTATGTCTTTAGCTGTGCAGAAACTTTCTATTTTTTAGTATTCTCATTTGGTAATTCTCTCCACTATCTGTTGTGACCCTTACCTGTGCCTATAAGTTCTAGTGTCTCTCCTCCTCTGTTTTTCAGTAGTTTAGAGGATTCAGGGGTGTTGTTGATGTTCTAAATACATTTTGAGTTTGCCTGGTGCATGGTGTTTGGCTAGGATCAACTTTGAATTTTCTACATGTGTCTGCGCAGTTTTCCCAGCACCAGGAGTTGAAGAGGCTGTTAATACAATTATGTATCTGTAGCTCCTTTTTTGAATATCAACTGATTGTAAGAATGCAGCTTTAGCCATCCTCTTCTGTGGCTAGCCTAAAGCTATGATAATTACTGCCTATGAGGGAGACCATAGTGTCCATGATTCTTTGGGTCTGGGTCACTTCACTTAGCATATTTTTCCAAGTGCTTCCATTTCCTTATGAATGGGGCGATGTCTTTCTGAATGAGGCATAAAATTCCATCCTGTATATGTACCACATTATCCTGAGGGGCATCTGGGTTGGTCCCATAATTTAGCTATGACAAATTGTGCTGCAATGAACATTGTTGTGCTGGTGGCTTCAGTGTGTTCTTGTTTTTGGTCTTTTGGGTAGATGCCCAAAGTGGGGCTGTTGGGTATTAGGGGAGCTCTATGTTAAGCCTTCTGAGGAATCTCCATAGTGCTTGCCAGAGTAGTTGGACCAGTTTACATTCCCACTAACAATGAAGTAGTGTTCTCTTTTGGCCACATCGATGTTGAACACAGAAGATGATGCTAAGTGAAATGAACTCCATATTATGGAAACAAATGTTATATCACTGTTTTAATTACATTCAACATGCCATGTGTAACCGTGGCTTCTGTTGTTGATGTTCCTCTTGTATCCCCTTCTTGTGTTCATACCTGCACTATCACTATATCTTATCTGAGTACACTGGATACCATAGATACTCATATTTGATCTAGGAAAGTTAAAGGATATACCAAAATCATGAGACACAGGGTAAAAAGACAAATGACTTCAAAAGCAAAACTTACAAAACTGTGTGGTGTAAACCACATGAACAACTCATGGGCAAAGAAGGAAATGGGGCATGGAGAGGGGAAAGGAGGGAGTAGTAAACAAACAAGACAACAAATGTATCCAATGCCTAAGGTACGAAAATATAACCTATCTGTACATAATTTTGACAATAAATAAGAAAAAAGATTTTTAAAATTAGAACTTTATTTCTGTGTTTAGTATTCCATTCCATTTCTCTTAAGGTTTTTCTTTATACCAGTGCCACCTGTTTTTGTTGTGATGGTTATATAATAGATCTTGACACAGCACTTTCAAGAATAATGGAAGGAAGGCGAGAAGCCTCTCAAATTGGTAACATCGTGTATTCCACAAGAAATATTGCCAGAATAATCGAGGACATCCAAACAATCAGAAACAACTATTTCCAGAATCTATACTCACTAGGGAATGAATACTTTAGGGAAATAGGTAGATTTTTACAGAAATATAAACTGTCCAACCTGAGGCAAGAACGTATAAATCAATTAAATAACCACATGAATTATGACGCGATACAGGAAGCAATGAAATTTCTTCCAATATAAAAAAAGCAATCACAGCAGAATTCTATAACACTTTCTAAGAGAGGGGAAAACACCAATATTCTCCTAGTTCACCCGTGAAATTGATGCAGAGCGAGAAACCCCAAACTAGTTCCTTCACGCAAATACCATCACAAACCAGGAAACGACCCCCAAAAGGATATTACAAACAAATCTCACTGAGGAACAAAGATGCACAACTGCTCTACAAAATATTACCTAGCAATATCCAAAAACAGATATTATAAATCATGCATCATGGTCAACTAGCCTACATTCTACAGCTGGAAGCCTGCTACAGCAGATTCATAAGTATTAATGCAATCCACCAAACTGACGTAGGTAAGAGGAAGAATCACATCATTCTCAGAGTGGCTGCCCCAAACCTTCAATATAATAACAAAGCAATACATTTTCAAAGCCCTAAACAAAATAGGAATAGGAAGACCCTTTTTAAAACAAAGAAAGCCATATGTATGAGACCAACTGCTTAAGTCATACTAAATGGGAAGGACTAAAACCATTATCTTGAAAACCAGGAACAAGAAAAGGATAATACATCTCTCTTCTCCTATTTAATATATTTCTGGAATCCTTAGCCATAGCAAGAAATCTCCAAATAGGGAGGACCCAAATAGGGAGGAAAAAATGTGAAACTGTCGCGATTTGTGGATATTATGTTTTTATACCTGAAGGACCCAAATAAATCTCCTCCAAATTCCTAGACCTAACAAACCATTTTTCCAAATTACAGATGGTAAATTTGCAACAGACAAATGTTATAACTTGCTAATATTATTCATACACAGGGTATTCAAGAAACGATTCCCTCCAAAACCTAACGCATCAATCACAAATTTCGCCATGGATCTAAAAAGAGATTACCCTGAAGAGGAAATAAACATATTGAAACACATAAACATAATCACCATCATTGGCAGTATCTGATATGCATATACAAACAACCCTGAGATAACTTGTTTCCAATGTCAGAATGAGTAATTATCTTAACTCAAGCAAAAACAAGGGCTGGAGGGAAGGCCCTGAAAGGGGAAATCTACTGCTCTGCTGCTGGGAATGTAAACTACTTCAACCACTCTCGAAAACTGTATGTAGATTCTTCAAAAGAACAGCCAAGGCACAGCACATGATTCATTCTGAGCAACACGATCCAGGATATGACTAGAAAACCTGCACTTCTGTACTTCTACGATGTGTGGAGTTTTTAACCTCAGCAAAGATATTCTGATGCTTATTACCAAACTAATATGCCTTTGGAGAAAATTCTCTATTAAGGAGTCTCCTGTGTTTGTTGGCCAAAGGATGACCCTTTGTCATGAGACTCTGCTCCACCCTCTGCCCCACCTATAGAGCCTCCTTGGGGAGACTTGTTGTCCAGCTGCTCCAATGAAAGCTTTTCTCAATTAAGTGGGAAGTCAATAATTTATGACAATTAGTCTTGAGGAAATAGTAGCTTGGTAATAGATTTCTGCCTTGACTGCTTTGATCCTTTGTTGTAGAGCTGACAACTTGTAGTATTGACACCCTTTGTAGTAGCAACAACCTTTGAGATAGCAACATCTGCTACAGTAGTGACATCCACAACTTTGGTGTTTATAGGAATATACTTGTGCAATAATTTTACTCTTGAAGTTGTGAATTGATTTCTACACCGATATAAACCCTGGCCCTGCTAAATAAAAGTGCTTTGGACCACTCTCCTTTGCATACCCTGTGTCCTGACTACAGTTACAAATACCTGGGTCCAACAACTGGCTTCCAGATCCAGGGACCTGATAACTGATCCTTAGGAGATTGCTGAACTGGTTTTGAGCTCTTCCTCGAGTGTAGGTGAAAGATATTTTGATTGAAAGGAGATAGGGGAACTGAGTGGTGAGCTCCTAATAGATAAAATATTACAGGTTTTTGGGACAAACTAAATCTACTCTTTTTTTTTTAATCTTATCGACCATGTACTGAAACTTAACAGAGCTATGGTCTTGTGTTCTCAATTAGATGAGTGCATACAGGTGGTAATGGAATATAATCCATGGTTCCCAGAGGAAGGTACTTTAGACTTAGAATTCTGGGAAGGAGTAAACAACCATGTGTAAAGGCATATCAGTTTGGTGACAAGGTTCCCCTTATATTTTGGTATATTTGGGCACTAACATGTACAGCCCTAAATATCATGCTTGTGATGCTGTGGTAACATCAGCAGCTGAACTGGAGGCAGACGTGGAAAAAGCTATGAAGGCTTATAGTTTGCCCAAGGAGGTAAAAACTCAAATTGGGCAGGAGTTAAAGAGATGGCTACACCTGAGCAATCTCTTGCCAGTTCTGATAGAGAAAAGGTAGAGCCAAAAGCTAAAGCTTTGGCCACTACCAATGTTTCTTCAGAAAATGAAGCCACTCTAAATAGCTCAGCAAGGGAGTCAGTGTGCTAAAGAGGCTCTCCATATCTGCTAAGGTCTTCAATGAGTATGAGTCTTATGAAGAAAAGAACTTTGCTGCAGCACCTGCCTTTACTTTTTTCTTCTTCAGATTCTGACTCTGAGGATTTTGTTCCTCTCCCTCACTATCGACGGTTCCCCAATATTCGACCCCCTTCAGTTGATGGAGAAGCTCAGTCCCCTCATTATGAAAGTATCAATATGGCCCATTTCACTCAGCTGTGGAAAGCGGTAACTTTATATGTACCACAGGCGTTGAAGTTAAACAGTGAATTTTGACAACTGTTTCTGCTTATTAAAATTGGCTCCTGAGGATTGGAAGATTATGTGTAGTGCATTATTAAAACTTCAGGAACATCTACAATGGTTAATGTGGTATAATGATGTTGTGTCCGGCAGAGCAGGTTAAAATGCTCAGTCCCTAAATGCTGTCCTTCACAGAATACAACATGCTATGCGAACAGGCACTGGGGATTACAAGAACCCCCAGAATCAAGTAAATACCCCAAAGGAGATTGACCAGTGGCTGCAGGAGATATGTGTAGATGCATGGGGTTGGGTCCGTCACCACAGTGAAAAGGATGGTTCTTAGGCCTGCTTTATTCAAGGGGCCCAGGAATCCTACCTTGTCTTCATACTGCGCCTTCAGAAAAACATCGATAGAACAGTACAAGGAGCTTCTGTTCATGATCAATTAATTAAATTACTGGCAATTGTACTACTAATGAAGATTGTCAGTCTGCGAATCTGCCTGTTAAGGAGATTGGGGATGTACTAGCACATGTCATGGCTTGTCGGAATGTATTTTCAGACATTCAAAAGATGAAGCTACTGAGACAAACTCTGGGTGCTAGTGTGAAAGTACCTAAATCCGGAAAATTTAAATGTATTGGATGTGGGGACAAGAGGATACTATAATGAATTGTGTTAAAAGGAAACTGGCAAATACAAAGTCGCCTAGGAAATTCCCTGGCTGCAAACGTGGAGTGCATTGGGCCCAAGAATTTAGATCTAAAACTGACATTGATCGTAATATGCTTCCCCTTTCATAGGGAGCAGCGCAGGGAGAAAGTACAAGGTGTTCAGGAAAGGGGGCAAAGGGCAAGCCTTATGGTCCCATTCCTATGAACGAGCATTCCCCAAAATCTTTTCGTTACAACCAGCTCCTAGTGCGAGTGCGGCAGTGGAACTTTCCTCAAGCCAAACCTTAACTTTCCTTGCTAATTTCCAGAATTATACCTTGCATATAGGGGCCCTTGCCATGGGGGACTTGGGACCTACTTTTGGGGCGTTCCTGTTTAATTGCTAAAGTGGTGTTAGTTGTACCAGGAGTACCAGACTCTGACTACATAGGACAAATTCAAATCCTTATTACCTCCCCTCTACCTTCTGATAGTAATGCTAGTGGTCATATTGCACAATTGATTTTCTTTGCTTACAAGTCTATATCAACTTCTAGAAACCCTTGTCAAGGAGGTTTTGGCAGTATGAAATACCAATATGTTTTCTGGATTTTAAATGAAGCATAAAAACCACCTTGTTGTAATTTTTATATAGAAAAGACACAATTTGAAGCATTGCTATCTACTGGCTATGACATCACAATAAACAGACAGACTGAATGGCCTCGGGGCAGGGTGACTCAATCTATCAAACTTAGAATAAAAGGTGTCAGTAGTACACCAGTTTCATTTATTAAACAAAGTGTTGAATATCAGGATATTACTGATGGTGAAGGCCAACATTCCATTTTTAATCCATAATATTTGTAAGTACCTATTAACTTAATTGTACTAGACCTCTTTGAATAGTGGAGAGCTCATTTAGTTTTCCCTTGATGTTCAGATGCATGTCTCTCTCAGTAAGATTTCTTGGCAGAGAGATTGTCCAGATTGCAGTGAGCAAAAGCCCTTATCTAAGGAAAAGTTGGCGGCCTCAATGCGACTTGGTGGAGATCAATTAGGTTCAAATCATATTGAGGTTTCTATCTCTACCTAGAACTCTCCTATTTCTGTTGTTAAAAAGAAATCTCACAAATGGAGATTGCTCATTGATTGATGAGCTCTAAATGCAGCTATGATGCCTATGGCTACTTTACAACTAGATTGCCCCAATATTGTATGAATCCTGAAAATTGGCATATTATGCTAATAGATTTGCGAGATTGTTTCTTTATTAGTTTCTTACTTGATGAGGACCAATCATGCTTTGCTTTTACTTTAAGTCAGATTAATCTCCAAGGAACCCATAGAAGGTTTAAATGGAAATTATTGCCACCAGGCATGATAAACTCACCTACTATGTGTCAAACATTTGTAGAGAGAGCACTAGAACCTATTAAGAGAAGATTTCCTCAGGTTTCATGTATTCATTATATGGATGACTTATTATTTGCTGCAACCTAAAAAATATATTCTGTTCGACTTATTACAAGTTTTGCCCTTCCACTTGCAAGACTACGGTTTACTAGTTGCCACTGATAAAATCTGGACAGAGGAGTCATTAGAGTATCTAGGGTATTTAGTTAAAAAAACAAGCAATTATCCCCCAACTTATAAAAATTCGTAATGAAGAATTAAATACTCTTGATTTTCAAAAGTTACTAGGGAACATTATTTAGCTTCATGCTTCCTTAGGAATTGCCACATATGCTTTGCATAATTTATTCTCCATTGTTCAAGTGGATTTGACTTTAAGTAGCCCTTGTGTATTAACTAGTGAAGAAAGTCAGGAATTACTTCTAGTAGAAAAATCCCTGACTCAAAATTTCTTATCCCGGGTAGATTTATCTGTCTCTAATGGGTTATTAAATCTACTTACAAAGTTTACCACACAGGGGGAATAGCACAGTACAATAAGACTTTGATATGTACCAGGCACACATTGTCTGAAATGTAAACCACATGTCTGGAGGTGATCAGTTTTATTATCATGCAAGGCTTAAAAAGGTGCCTGCAAATCAGTGGGCAAGACACCTACTTGATTATCATCCCCACACCTAAATAACAATTCAAATTTGCATTACAAACCTGTGATCTCCTCCCTTTGTCATTGAATGGCTTTAATGGAGAAGTTTTATACCAATTACTTTCTGGCCCTTTAAGGCAATTATTTCAATAACAAATTTATATTACTGATAATATTTGACTTTCTAAGCCCATTCTAAATGCTCCTAATATTTTTGAAGATAGTACCGAAAATAACAAATGTGCTTTTTGGACAGAAGGTAAATATCAAGTTTTCCTCACTCCCTGGCAATAGGCACACAAAATGAATCACAGACCATTATATGTACTTTACAGAATTTCTTAATACCTTCTAATTTAATCACTCAGTCTACGTATGCATCACATGTTTTATGCAATACATATTCTGCTGTTATTTATCACATAACCTCCCCCCCCCACTAGATTCACTATTTAAACAATTCAAATCCAGTTATGCCAAAGACAGCATTCACTGTGTGTCATTCACATTCTTGATCATTCTAATTTGACAAGTCCTATGGCATGTGGTAATTTTCATGTAGATGCTTTAGTCTCATTTATTTCGGCAAAAGAAGACCATGCAGCTCGGCATTCTAATGCAAGTCATTTACCTGTCTCATATAAAATTCCCTTTAGGGTTTGGATTATGGCCTAGTGGCAAGAATGCTTGCCTCATATACATGAAGCCATGGGTTTGATTCCCTAGCACCACATATATAGAAAATGGCCAGAAGTGGCACTGTGGGTCAAGTGAGAGAGTTCTAGCTAGCCTTGACCCCAAAAGAAGCCAGGGACGGTGCTCATGCCCTGAGTCCACGCCACAGGACTGGAATAAATAAAATAAAATAAATTAAAATAAAATAAAATAAAATAATATTCCTTTTAAACAACCTAACAAATTATTGCTAACTGTCCTACTTGTTGATCTTTGCCTTTACAAAACTTCCCCTTGGTGCTAATCTTCAAGGCTTGGCTCCTAACACATTTGGCAAATGGATTTAACACACATTCTTGAATTTGTCTTCCTAAAAGATGTGCTTGTAACTATTGACACATTCTTTTTTTGGGAGGCCACAGCTCTATCTGGGGAAAAATGGACTCATGTCATTCAACATTTACTAGAAACATGTGCAGTCATGTTGATTTCTTCTCAAATAAAAACTGACAATGGACCAGCTGATACCAGTGAATAAGTACTGATATATTTAGAATTTCGTAACATCTTCCATGTTACATGAGTTGAATATAAACCTCAAGGTCAAGGTAGAGTACAATGAGCTCACTGGACTTTGAAAAGACAAATTAATAAGGTAAAAGGGGGAATATGTGTAGTACTTAGGAGTATGCCACATCTATGAATAGCCTTTATAAAATAGCCTGAGCTGTTATTGCTGAAGCACTATTTGTTCTTAAGTTTTTAAATTTGCCTCAAGGAGATGTTTTGGCTAAAGTCAAGCAACACTTCCTAGCTCCGCATATGTTAGACAAGCCACATCCGGTTTGGATTAGATTGGTGGTTGGGTTACTTTGGGCCCCTTGGCAGTTGTTAAACCAGGGGCGATGGTATGTTTATGTTGCCCTTATGAGGGCCCTTTGCCCTCATGGGGACAGGTAAAAGCACTGTCTCACAAAGCCCAACAGGTAGTGATCTCTACTGGAAAGGTGCTAACTCTGGAACATATACTCCTGCCTATGTGTTCTCTGTTAACCTGTGACTTGTAACTCTATGGCAGGGGCTAATTCAGAGATATTGTACTGGTCCGATATCTCTAACCCTCCCTTATTGCATCCATATTTGTGGACAGGAGCCCGCGACTCCGTTTATACATCTAGTCCTGACATAATCTCTCCCCATTATCTGCCTGGCATTCCAGTCTATCCTATGGAAGAAGGACGAGCTTCTAACATCTCTTACTCTCAGTTCTCTAACGCTATCTGTCTAGGCAATTCTCCATGTTAACCCTGTAGATATTAATATTGGATTCAACATGGAGGTTTGTATAATCCCAGTAGAACTCGGCTGGTTAGACTGTCCTTTTGGTCTGTGAGATCTCACACCTATAAGACAGACAACTATCCTAGACCTTTTGGTTTGTGGTTACAAAACTGCACCGAACATAATTTTGCTTCTGAAAATCTATACAATCTCATACTGCAAAAATCAATTATGAGAATCAGTGGAGTTGCCGAATCTTACATATGTTCAATGGTATGTCTCAATTTGAAAGTGAGATATCCTCCAAAAGTAGTTTGCTGTTACAGTATTATTTTCCATTTAATATCTTTGGGCATATCCTTTTATGTGATTCCATAGTAACTCAAATTTTGAAATCCAGGATAAATATAACTGAGTGTTTCCATGGTAATTATTGTAGTAGGAAAGAATCTGATTGTTTAACAGGTGAAATTGAGCACAAAATAATTGCTTCAATTTTGTCTCCAAATGTTTTGAAAATCATTACCTGGCTACTTTGGTATCTCCGGTGCTAATA
The DNA here is from genome assembly GCF_023159225.1 of Perognathus longimembris pacificus. Lineage (NCBI taxonomy): Eukaryota > Metazoa > Chordata > Mammalia > Rodentia > Heteromyidae > Perognathus > Perognathus longimembris. The sequence goes on from NW_025959588.1 coordinate 20,264, forward strand.
TGTTCATATTGATCCATTTTGATAGATATTTTATTTTTATGTGTAATTCATTTCTGAACGTTGGTCATAATTTTAGTTTGAAATGTGGGAATAGTGTTTCAACTTATATTAATTCCATCCATGGCAAAATCAATAGTGTAATATATTCATTAATTATTTAGGGGAGCATACATCACTATGTTAATTTTGTAGGAGTCATGAACACCGAGGTATGTCTCAGGACACCTTGTTAGGAGTGTAATAAACATGGTTTTCAACTGAATCTAGTCTAAAATAAAGTCTTTGTTGATCCACATAGAACATAAATATTCCCAGTATCATCTGCACATTAGAATATTAATGCATTGTGCCTTTAAAAATTTTTTCAAACCCTACAGGCTCATTACAAACTGCAAACAATAGCCTGTAGACTTGAACTAATCAAACAGCAGTTAACATGCATATATTTATGAAATTATAATCAATTTCTCTACACTGTCTTTTATAACTCTCTTATATAATTGAACGCTTATATAGCTCACGTACTTGGACATTGCACAGTTACAAATGAAGATGCATTTATTGGTTAAGATTAAGGATAGAGAGACCCAGGATAGCTCTTAGAATTGTCCTTAAAGTTCCCTGAATTACATCATTGTCAATTTTGCCAATTTTGATAGTATTCTTAAATTAGGTCATGATACAATCTGAAACAGTCCATTTTTATTTGTAGCCTGTTGTACAACAGCTCTTAGAAGGCAAAATAGAGAACAGGCACTTAAAGAATCATACGAATAAAATATTTCCAGTGATATTCATAAGTTTCCTTTATTTGGTTTAACAAAGCCCAAAGTCATTATGGAATATCTGTTACAGTCCTTGGTATTTCCCATGGGCTTGTAAAAGAGAGGTATTCCAACCCTTTGTTTAGCCTTATATCATGACCAACACTGTAAATTTTAAATTGATGGGCCTCAATATAGAAGTGATACAGTGTCTATTGTTACATAGCACATGCACAACCCACTTTTAAGCATTTAACACAGACGTCAAATTTATATAAATAAATATATGATTCGCAAACACAGAAAGCTTTTATGTCCAATAACTATGAATCATTAACTCATATCTTTGGATAAAGTACGTTTTCATTGTACATTGCCTGATAAATTTCCTGCACTAATTCTTAAGCTAAATCAATATTATATTTCAGTTTGCTCACAGTAAAGCAATTCACTTTTCCTTCATATTTTAATGTCAATGCCCACTGCTGCTGTTAAATAAAAATAATATATGGATGCTTTGTCATAGGGCAAAACTCATGACGCTATTTTCTCTTCTTTAATCTGTGATTCCTTGTGATTTCTATTTGAATAACAAACAGGATGAAAGCTCAAGAATGCATAGTGATAAGGCAATGATAGATTCTAATTTAAATTCTTGGTTGATTTCTTCTTGTGAATCCAGTGTAAATGTAAGAATGTTCTTCCCTGCTATCACTTGCTTGTTCCAGCAAGTTATTCTGGGGGAGAACAACAAAAATATCCTTGTCAACCTGCGGATTGATGAGAGTACCTGTGAAAATTTAGACATGTACTCATAGTTTTGTTCTATCCTTTGTAAGACACTTTCCCTATAATGGTGCCTTCTTTTTACATTTGTGTTTTGTATCACATTTTAGATAGAGAAATGTAGGTCAAACGTTATCAATTTGGTTTGAAATCTTAGGATTATGATTTCTCATGTACTCGTAAATATTTACTATTTTTGGCCTAAGACTAGGTGACATTACATGTTTTGTGTCTCTATATGTATAACCTAGGGTATGGCTTGAAGAAATGTGCCCTAGTCCTTAAAATAATGAGTTTTTCATTGATTCACCTGTACAACTCCCTACACGTGGGTCAAGACACACGAGTGTCCAAATATACTTTTCCAGAAGCTGTCCAATTAATAGGTTTCAGTGTATATGCAAGTTAAGAAAGCAGGGAATTCATTCACGATAATAGGCAATTGTTCAATTTTCAGTACCTCTAGAAGAACCAAGGATGTTTCTAGTGTTTGTAGACACAATACAGACATATGTGTTAGCACTTCATTCACCGAAAGAAAAAAATGTGTTTTTATTTATGCCTTTGCAGAAATAATCAGTTGCCCTACCGTGTGTTCAACAAGTATTTCTCCTTGTCTTATCTATGAGTAAAAATAATTTTAAAAAAGGCTAAACATATGAATGTCTTTTGATTTCCCCTAATAATTCAGACAAGTACTCTTGCAACCTGGTCATATTCTCAGTCCTCCCCTAATCATTGAAACCTCCAATTTATTTACAGTGTATATTCTTTACAATTAATTCTGACATCAATGGAGGTGTTTTTTTCTTTACAAAAGTATATCACTTAATATTTTCGAAAGTACAGTTAGGTAGGAGAAACACAATTATCATTAAATGGAAATCTAAGTACGGTAACATGTACAGTCCTACGATTGTTCTTCAGTTAGGTTTACATGAGTCTTATAGTTTCATTTCATTATGTCTTCTTGCATGTAAGAAAGTATCACAAAATTAACCTCTTTGAAAGAGAACTTCAATTCATGTGATATTATGTGAACATCAATTTGGTGAGCCAAAAAACTTCTGGGAGTTTGTTTTTTTTAAACAATTCATCTCTGTGAGCTTTTCTTACTAGGAAAGATTCTCAATATCGAAATAATTTCAGTATGTGACAATATGCAAGCATTCTTTGACTTCTTTAAATAGGACATTTTGCAAGACAGAATGAATGAAAAATGGGGTGAGGAATAGAGAAGAAAGTGCTCACTAAGTGAATTGGGTAGTAAGCAGAACAAACTGAGCAAATCAAGGGCCTTAGAAAGACATATCAGAGGAAAAGAGGAACAGATTACAGGAAGCATAAAGAAAGAGAGGTGTATGCATATATCACCATATTGGAATGAATTGCTTTACAATTACTAAGCATAGAGGACATAAGAATTTTGAGAAATGAATGTGACACTGAGCATGAAGGATCAGACCTCTGTTTATTTTACTTTATAATATTATTAAGAATTACTAAAACATAGAGTTAATATGTAAATAATTAAGAAATCGAGGGAGTGGTTGGAGGGGTGAAGTAGAAGGATGAAGGGAGAAAAATCAGGAAGGTATAGCAGGTATGAGTAGAAATACATATGTAATCACTATATGAAGCATGTTTCTGTAACCACACTGTACAGCATCCTGAAAATAAGAAAGAAAATGAAAACAAATTAAGTGTAAGTGCAATTTTCAGTGGGAAAATATATTTTTCTATGTATCCAAAAAATAACATTCAAAATTTAATAAAATTTGTGCATTGCTGGAAATATTACAAGTGTTGGTAGATAATTAGAAAGAAGCAAATTATTGATTGTGTGTGTGAGTTTGTGTGTGTGTGTTTAAGTGAGTGACTCTGTGTGTGGTGCCTAGTCTTTTAAAGTTATGTCTCATGGTGATCAACATAGAAATGCATTTCTAAGATAGGGTATATAAAATTTGTCAAACGTGGTAATCCCTCCCTCATTTTTCTCTTGATTCCCTTTCCAATCAACTGTTCACCAACTTTGAACGGTTAATTACAACGATTTCTATTTCTTTGTTGCATTCCTTCACCCTTCGTACTTCTCACAGTGTGAAGAAGTCATTTCCTTACTACGATAAAGAAAGAGATAGTATTAAGAGGTCCATGCTCTACTACAGCGCCACCTGGTTGTCAAACACAGAAAATTAAATCAAAGGGAATAATTTCAAATAAGGATTTCAAAGTAAAAATAAAGGAACCTCCGGATTCCATATATTTGAGATCAATACTAGTACCATGATTGTTTGTGATTATATGTCCAAAGTATTGAGAAACTGTGATACTCTGAGTGGAAAATCCTAGGCATGTATGCCATTTTTACCACTCAGTGCATCCATCAGCTCTGTTTGCCGCTGGTTCACTTTACACGACATAAAGTTTTCCTAAGGCTTTCCATTTCCTTACATACGAGAGGATGTCATTCTTTCAGAAGGAAGCCTAGAATTCCACTATGAATATAAATCCATTTCTGTTTTTCCATTAATCAACTGAGGGCCAGAAGTGTTGGTTACATATGTTGGCTATAAGAGAGAATGCTGCAATGATCATGATCATGGTGGAAGTTTAGCATGGGCAATTCTTTATGATCTTTACAGTGAATTCCCACAATTGAGATTGCTCGATCATAATCTATGTATATATTTTATTGCACATATGTTATACTGCTTTGCAGAATGTCTAAAGAAATTTAACCCACCCTACCGCCCAAAGAATTATTGTATCATTCCCTTTGTCCACATCCCTGCAAGCATCCATTGTTACTGATTTTCCTGACAATCACCCTTGTAAGAAGGGAGAAGTAGAATCTTAATAAGATTTTGATTTGCACTTCTTACAAGCCTAGATATGGTGTCTGTTTCTTCACTGATCCTATTAGTCCTTGTCTTCAAAGAACACTCTATTGAAGTCAACAGCCCGAGTTCTTTCTTTGAGCATTACTTTGGGGTGATTTAATTTTTTGTGTTTCAAGAATATTTTGTATTTGAGAGCCCTATTTGCATATCTTCTCTCATATTCTGTGCTCTCCTCTCTCTTCATAATTTGATATATGGAGCTACCAATTCCATGGACGTCTGTTTGTACAATTCTGTGATTTAATGTGCTTGTGAGATTTTATACAAATCTGTTCACCTGTGCTCAGAAGCCCTAGTGATTTTCCTCTTTCTTCTTGCATATTTATTGTATCCATTTTACCTCAAGTCCCTGATCCAATTAGAATTGTTGGTGGTGTGAGGAGACACACAAGGATGTACCTTTAGTTTGGAGGAAGAGTTTAAAGTATTACCCCTTACCATTTCTTGAAAAGGCTGTGCTTTTCTGTCCAATTCTTTTGTCTTACGTATCAAAAACCAAGGTGTCATAGGTGTATATGTTAACTTCTGTGTCTTCAATCGCATTTTCTTGATTTTTGGCCTTTTGTTGTACCAGGACCAAAAAGATTTTCAAACTGAAGCTTGCAAAAAGGTTGAAAGTAGATATTAACTTACCTCCAGCACTGTTCTTCCTGCTATGGAGTGTTTTGGCATCAACAAACTGAATTATCCTCAATGTTTCTTTATTCCTGTTTCTAGAAATGCTGAACGCAAAATCCACTGAGAAAACACCCACTTTCATTTAATGACACAATACTTTAACTTTTGCTTTCTACAGAGAAACAATTGGTAAAAGGGACTTTCAATTAACGGACTATTTTACACGTTGGACCACTGTCGTAAACTCTGTCCCAATACTCCGTTACACATCCAAGGTGTGGAAAATTACTCTATTCTTTCTTGCCATGTACCAGAGATTAAATGGAAGGTAGTGGAACTCTCCACAAGAATGCTATGAAATTCATGTTATGTCACTCAAGAGCATTTTCTGTCATTTGGGAAAGCTGTAGGAAAGAGGATCATGCCGGACAATCCTGAATTGTTTATCGATTACCTCAATATTCTGCCAAGTAATTATGTCTGGTGTAGATAACATGTAGATAGGTAGACACAAAGAGAAACTGAGAGAGAAATCTATATACACGTACATTCCCTTTTCGTTTCTACATTAAAATACTTTTTACAAGGAGACACCAGAGTTTCCCAACAATATTTACCTTACACGTTGTGGTGGATATGAAATTTGTTTGAATGAATCAAAATCTGCTACTACTATAACTTTTGGATATATCAGGGCATTTCCCCATTTAATACTCAATTTCTAAATGTAATTAAAAGACATTTCTAAATGTTTATTATATCATAAATTAAATGGAAAAGACAATAAAAACTGGAAATAAGATTATTATTTTCTATTTTTAGCCATTGGAAGAACAGTCTGGTTAATCTTCTTTTTTCCTTCTATTGTCAAAATGATGTACAGATATGTTAGAGTTTCATATGTTAGACATTGGATACATTTCTTATTCTGTTGTTACCTCCTCCTTCATTCCCTCTCCACCCTTCCCCTGTCAACTTGCCCCACAATAAGTTGTAAGTTCATTTTTACCAACCGTTTTGCAAGAATTGCTTTTATAGTTGGTTGTCTTTTGGACCCTGTTTCTCTCGAATTAGGTATTCCCTTTCAGTTTCCTAGTTCTAAATCCGGTATACACATTATCCAATGTACTCAGATAAGATACAATGGTAGTGCAGGTCCAGCATAGGAAGGGGATACAAGAAAATTATCAATAATAGAAGCTATGGTTACACATAGCACGTTGAAATTAGTTACAACATTGATATAACTATCGTTTCCATAATATGGAGTTCATTTCACTCAGCATCATCTTATGTGTTTATAAGGGTATAACTCTGGGGCTCTTGTGATCCATTTCTGTGACTTGCCTAAACCTCTGCTAATTATTCCCTATAAGGGAGACCATACAGTCCATATTTCTTTGGGTCTGGCTCAGTTCACTTAGTATAATTTTTTCAAAGTCATTCCATTTCCTTATCAATGGGACAATGTCAATCTTTCTGATAGAGTCATAAAATTCCGTTTTGTACATGTACCACATTTGCTGATCCATTCGTCTACTGAGGGGCTTCTTGGTTGGTTCCGTATTCTACCTATGACAAATTGGGCTGCGATGATCATTGTTGTGCTGGTGGCGTTAGTGTGTTCTTGTTTGTGTCCTTTTGGGTAGATTTCCAAAAGTGGTGCTGCTGGGGTCATACGGGAGCTCTATGTTTAACCTTCTGAGGAATCTCCATACCGCATTCCAGAGTGGCTAAACCACTTTACACTCCTACCAACAATGAAGTAGGGTTTCCTTTTGGCCATATCCCCACCAACATTTGTTATTTTTATTTTTCTTTATACAGGACATTCTTACTGGGGTGAGGTGGAATCTAAACGTTGTTTTTATTTGCATTTCTATTATGGCTAGTGATGTAGAGCAGTTTTTTTATGTCTCTTGGCCATTCTCATTTCTTCTATAGAGAAGTCTCTTTTAAGTCTTTAGCCCACTTGTTGAGGGGGCTATTGGTTCTTTGCGGTTTTTGTTTGGGAGGAATATAATTTTTTTAGTTCTGCATATATTTTAGATATGAGACCTTTGTCCATTGTATGGCCAGCAAAGATCTTTTCCCAATCTGTGGGCTTTCAGGTTATCTTGCGAGCTGTGTCCTTTGCCCTGTAGAAGCTCTGCTGTTTGATGCAGTCCAATTTGTCCATTCTTTCTTTAATTTGTAGCTTTTGTTGGTCTTTGTTATGAAAATTTGGTCCTGTGCCAAGGAGCCCAAGGGTCTCTCCTATTTCTTCCTTTAGTGTTTTCAGCATACCTGTTTTAATTTTGAGGTCTTTGGTCCATTTGTAGTTGATTTTGGTGCAGGCTGATATAATGATATATAAGGATCTAGTTTTAGTTTGTTGCATGTGATGAACCAGTTTTGCCCACACCATTAGTTAAGAGCTATCTTTCTTCCAGGCTATTTATTTTTAGTTCCTTTATCAGATTAAGTAGCCATAGTTCTGTGGGTTTATTTCTGCACCTTCAATTCTGTTCCTTTGGTCTACAGTCTTGTTCCGGTGCCAAAACCTAGCTGTTTTTAATACTATAACTTTATTATACAGCTTGAATTGGGGATTGTAATTCCTCCAGCACTGTTCTTTCTGCTTAGGATTGTTTTTGCTATTCTGGGTCTTTTATGGTGCCATATGAATTTCTGTATTTCTTCATCGATTACATTAAAAATAGTGTTGGGATATTAATGTGTATTGCATTGAATTTGTACATAGCGTTTGGCAATATTGGCATTTTGATTATATGAATTCTCCCAATCCAGGAGCATGGGAGGTTTTTCCATTTCCTTAGTTCTGCCTTAATTTCTTTTTTCATGTTTTTAAAGTTCTCATCTAGAGGTCTTTTCATCTTTGTTTATGGTTCATCCTAGGTATTTTATGTTTCTGAGACTATTACAAAAAGAGTTGCTTTCCTGATTTCAGCCTCGGCATTCGGGTCATTAGCATATAGAAACCCATTGATTTTTTAGGGTATATTGTATACCCTGCAACTTTCTCAAAGTTTTGTATTAGCTCTAGTTGCTTGGGAGTAGTGTCTATGGGGTTCTTTACGTATAGGATCATATTTTATCAAATGCCTTTTCCAAATCCAGTCATAACCATGTGGTTCTTTATCTTGCTTCAGTTTACGTGGTGGATTACATTATTTGACTTGTGTATATTGAACCATCTTTGCCTCTCTGGGATGAATCCAGTTTGGTTGGGGAGTATGATTCTTTTTGATGACCTGTTGAAGTCGATTGCCAGAAGCTTTTTGAGAATTTTTGCATCTCTGTTCATGAGGTAAATAGGTCTATAGTGCTCTTTCTGTAACGAGTCCTGGCCTGCTTTTGGGATGAGAGTTATACTGGCTTCATAGAGTGTGTCTGGTACTGAACTTTCTATTTCAATTTCATTGAAGAATTTGAGAAATATTGGTGTGAGTTCTTCTTTGAAGGCCTTGTAGACTTCTGTTGTGAATCCAACTGGACATAGGCTTTTCTTGCATGTGAGATCACTTATTGCTGTTTCTATGTCAATGCTGGATATGGGTCTGTTAAGAAGGTTTAAATCTTCATGGTTGAGTTCGGGGCTATCAATTTTTTCCTAGGAAATCATCCATTTTATGTATGTTCTCAAATTTTTTGGCATAAACATTGCAAAATAGTCCCTTATTATGGTCTGAGTTTTGGAAGTTTCAGTAGTGATTTTATCTGCTTCATTTCTGATCTTGTTATATGGGTTTGCTGCTTTCTTTTTTTGGTCAGGTTTCCTAGGTGTGTGTCTACCTTGTTAATTTGTCAAAGAACAAACTCTTTGTTTTGTTGATTTTTTTAAATTTTGTTTTCCTTGTGTATCTAATTCATTAATTATAATTTGATTTTAATTATTTGTGTCCCTCGAGTTACTTGAGGTTTGGCGTGTTGTTCTCTTTCAAGATGATTAAGGTGCATCCTTAAATTATTGAGTCACATACTTAAATTTTTGAGTTCTCCAATTTGTTGGTTTACGTCCTCAGAGATATAAATTTTCCTCTGAGTATTGCCTTTGCTGTGTCCCAAAGTAGCTGGTATTTTATATACTCATCTTGGTTGAATTCCATAAATATTTGAATTTCTGTTCTAATTTCTTTATGACCCACTGGTTTTGTTACTCTCCATGTATTGTAGGATTTTCTGTGGTGCCTTTTTGAGTTGAACTCTAATTATATTCCATTGTGGTCTGAGAAAATGCAGGCAATGGTTTTCTTGATTATGAATTTGTACAGATTCTCTTTGTGTTCTGAGATGTGATCTATTTTGGAGAATGTTGCATGTGCTGCCGAAAAGAATGTGTGTTATGTCGTTGCTGGTTGGATATTCTGTAGATGTCGGTTAAGTCTAGTTGATCTACGCAGGTTTTTATTTCTGTGTTTCTTTTTTCAGTTTTTGGATGTTGATCTGTCCAAGGTGATAGTGGAGTGTTAAATTCCCCAATTATCAATGTGTTTGGGTCTGTGAATGATTGTAGTCAGTAGTGTTCGTTTGATGAAATTGGGTGCTCCTGTATTTGGTGTGTAGATATATAGGATGGTTATATCCTCCTGTAGCAGAGATCCCTTTATTAGAATGTAGTAACCTTCTTTGTCTCTTTTTACTGTTTTTAATTTGAAGTCAATTTTATCTGATACTAGGATTGCAATGCCAGCCTGTTTATAGGCGCCATTGGATTGATAGATTTGATTCCAGCATTTTACTTTTACAAGATGTTTACTTTTGCTGGATAGATGTGTCTCTTGGAGGCAGCAGAAAAATGGATCTTGATTTTTGATCCAACTTATGAGCCGATGTCATTTGATTGGAGAATTAAGTCCATTAATATTGAGAGTTAGGATTGAGAGATGATCATTTGTTCCTTTCATTACAGCTACCTTGTTAAATGCTGTGTCTTCCATTTCTTGATCTAGTATTCTAGTTTACTATTTAGGGTTCATTTCTCTGTCTGTATTGTGATCTTGATTATTTTCCCTTTATAGCACGTCTTTGAGGATTTCATGTGTAGCTGGTTTGGTGGCGATATATTGTTTCACTTTTTCCTTAGTGTGGAAGGCTTATTTGACCTTGGGTTTTGAATGAGAGTTTAGCTTGATACAATTTTCATGGTTGGTAGTTATTTCATTTAGGGATTGGTATACCTCATCCCAGGATCTCCTTGCTTTTATGGTCTCTGCTGAGATGTCTGGGTTAATTCTAATTGCTTTTCCTTTATATGTGATTGTTTTTTCTCCCTAACAGCTTTAAGGATTCTGTCCTTGGAGTGTATTGATCCTGTTTTGATCACATTTGTTGTTGGGATATCCTGTTCTGGTCTGGTCGGTTTGGAGTTGTAAATGATTCCTGTATCTGTATAGGCCTATCATTCTGGATATTTGGGAAGGATTTGGCTAATGTTTTGTTGCCTATTCCATTAAATTATTTCTACAGGTTTTCCTCAATACATATTAGTCTTAAATTGAGCTTCCTGATTGTGTCTTGAGCTCATGGAGCGATCTGTTTTGTCGATGAGATTGGTTTTGTATTGATTTTTGAACTTTCTCCATCAACTTTAGAGAATCTTCAGCTCCTGAGTTTTGATCGTCTACCTCAGCTTGTCGGGACTCTAGGCTAGCTACTTGATTTCGATTCCCTTTTCTTCCCTCTCGTCTTTCCTAATGTTTTCCATGTCATCTTTTAGGTACTGCATTGACTTTTTGACTTCATCAACTTCATTAAGTTGGTTTTGAGTGCTGTCTCTCATATCTTTTTGCTGGGTAGCTATCTTTTCATTTTACTCTTGAAGCTCATTTATCTTTCTATTTGTGGAAGCCATGAAATTCTCCATTATGTGTTTGTTTGTTGTTGTTGTTTTTGCCAGTCCTTGGCCTTGGACTCAGGGCCTGAGCACCATCCCTGGCTTCTTCCTGCTCAAGGCTAGTACAATGCTACCTGAGCCACAGCGCCCCTTCGGGCCGTTTTCCATATATGTGGTGCTGGGAAATTGAACCGAGAGCTTCATGTGTAGGAGGCAAGCACTCTTGCCACTTGGCTATATTCACAGCCCTCTCCATTAATTTTTGCTTTGCCTTTTCATGCTATAGAATAGTTTCCTGGAGAGATTCACAATTTTTATTTATCATGTTTATCAGTAGACTTTGTACAGCATTTTGAGGGTTGTCTTCTCTTTGATTGGCTGCTCTGCTTCCTGTTTGTTTATACAGTGAAATGACACACCATTTTTTGCCGTCAATCTTGTGTTTCCTCTGCCCATTTGGTATGGGAAATCCAATCTAGAAACACTTGTGAGCACTGTTGAAGACCTCATGCATACCTTACCAAGATCTGTTGTGTAAATCTTTGAAGTTCACAATTATATAGAGATACCTTGTATACCTGTATGTTATATGAGATTGGTGTTCCTGAAGAATACAATTTTGATATAACAACAATCCTGTACCCTGTACTCAGTAGTTACGTATTTACTGTTACAATCATATGAGCAAATTTTGTTAGTATATTAAGTTCTTTTTGGACTGGCTGGCTTTGTCTTTGAACCCATTTGATTCACTCTGATTGAGCAGGGATACCCTCTCCCCAATAACCTGAGATCAATGGAATCTGGAGTTCCTGTAAATAAGTCAGGAGGGTCAGTTAGCGGCAATGAAGAGAAAGAGTAAAATAATATGGGGGAGGGTGATAATTGTGGGTTATTTACAGTGACGTGGAAATATGAAGAAGAGTAGTATTGGTAGAACGAAGACGTTTAAAAGGATAGACAATTCAGTTAACAGAGAAGAGTGGAGGTGTTATTCCAGGGAAAGTAATTTTAAAGAAAGAGAATGTGAAGAGGAAAATAAAGAAAAAATAGTGGAAGACAAATGCACAAAACAGAGAAAATTTATTTTAAAGAAGTGAAAAAAAAAACTGGAAAATCAAATAACCGAAAATTTTTTTGCTAAAACAAACAGGTAAAAAAAGAATATAAAAACTCAATGACATTACAGAAATGGAAAAAATAAATAAAATCTTAAAAAATCTTGGGAACAAATGGAGTCTTCCTTCCTTGTTTGGATGGGCTTTCTAGTCTCTGGTTTCCTTGCAATGGCTAGCAGTATATTTTGCTGCTTACCATGTTTGACTTGCTTTCAGTATTCGGGGGTGGATCTGCTTTGAACTGCATCCCTTGTTGGTAATATCCTGGGTTACTCTGGTTCACACAGCTTGCAAGTGGGACTTGGGTATCCTCTGTGGATGGGGCACATGCATAGTTTTGGGAACCCTGTCTCCTCTAGTGTACTGTTGGGCCATTGAATGTGTATTCTAATTAGATGGATATCCAAATAGTTGCTGGCTTTTAGTGCTTGAATTGTGTTCTTCCAGGCTGTCCTTCATCAAAAATTTTAATGGAGAGTTTTGACATGATCTGATATGTTTTCTTGTTGTAGAGTTCTGAACTCTTTAATTTTTTGTGTCTGGTTGTTTTTCCTGTAGGTTATGGTCTCTTAGGTGGTCAGGATGCTTCTTCTGCTTCTGTAAGGCTTCCGCTTTGAGATTGGTGTAATTCTCTGCAATAATTCTATTGAATATGAGTGGTATATCTCTGCTCTGATATACTATTCCTTTATTCTTTCCAACAATGTGCAGATTATGTCTCCTGAATTTGTCCTGTGTTTCGTGGATAAAATCCTACATGATGTTTGATGGCGTTTTCGAGTGTGATAGTCCCTCTGTCGAATATCAGTGGAGTTGTCTTAGATCATGAGATCCTCGATTCTTCTTTTCGGTCCTTGGATATGCAGACTCCAATATGATTAGCTTTATGGAAATTGACCTGTTATTGGTAGCTTGATCAGCTATCCATGTGATAGTTCCTTATGTGAAGTAATTGAATTTTGAGTCTTTTTCATGCACTGTTGGCCTCAATATATGAGGTTCTTCTTTAGATGAGGAGTTGGCTGTATCTATTTTTACTTCCATTTCTTTCCTTATTTTTGATGTACCATCAAGAAATAGTTTCTGTGTTCCTGACATTTGTTTTATGGGATCATGTGTTGATTCTTCTGGCAATTTCAGCTGTCATAGCAAGAACATTTTTCTGTATTTCATCAGTATTGTTATGGGGCTTGGTGGGGGGGTTGACGACCATTTATGAAATTAGTAATAGTTCTTTGTGATTTTGCATCTGGGATGCAGGAGTTATAAAGGCTTGATTCCCCTTTTACTACACATTGGTAGCTCATATGTGGCACCATTATTGAACAAGTATATATCTGTTTCATTATTTAATAGCATTCCTTTCGTCCAGAAGGCTTCCAACATTTCTTATTGACAGTATTCCTTTTTTATGTTTAATATTTTTCCTGATAATGGACATTCTTTTGGGGCTATGTCTAATATGATAGTCATTTTGATTTGCATTTCTCTTGCAGCCTGTGGTTAGAGCACTCATCATGTGTCTCCAGGCCATTCTCAAACCCGACTCAGACCGACTAATAATTGATGGTATTAATTTCATTTTCTTTATAATCGCAAATATTAGCACAACATATATTTTGTAAATATTTGTAATTCAGATAAACTTAAGGACTTCTGTTATGTGAGGTTGTTTAGAAATACATTTCCCTAGCAACAAGATATATCCCACAATTCACTAACTTTAATATTTAAAATCTGATATTCCTCGAGAGATTACAATCTTTTTATTTGGAATATAGCTAGACACCTGTGTTTAGGGGAACCAGAATCTGTTTTGATGTCGTGAGATTTTACTAAGGACAGTAGAGGTCTCCTTTCATTTCTTTTTGGTCTTCAACAAAATAAACTAAATACAAATGATAAAGTATGATTTCTTGTCTTGTTTTTGGTTAACTTGAGAGTTTATTGTCACAAGCAATATCATTAATCTAAAGCAAGGAAACATAAACTGCTACACGTCCCAAATTTTAGACTATAGTTGCTATCATGATTT
>NW_025959589.1:0-34211 GCF_023159225.1 Perognathus longimembris pacificus
ACTGGGGGCCTCACATCCTTAACTCCATCTTCTCAGTGGACTGCACCAGGTGCATTCCATGCTTCCTGAGGCTGAGAAATACACTTTGCTCACTGACTGAACACAGGGACATACATTGTATTGTTAGTGAAGGAGGTGTAACATACATCTCGGGAGGGGAAGACCCTCACTACACAGTTTCAAACACCCACTCTGTACTTTCCCGGAGCAGCTCCACAACATACAAGCCCAGCAGAGCTGCAGTTGGCCTACTCCAGCTCTAGGAGCACGCTATGGGCCATACTCCATGGTGAACAACACACACTTGCCTCGACAACAGGAACGGCCTGGAACACAGGCCGCGGTGACATCCTGACAAGAGGGATCCCAGCTACATAAAGCCACAATAGCTGGGACAGCTGCAATGCAAACATTGCTTGCCAAGAACTGCTTGAGCAAATGCATGGCGAGACAAGCACAAGTGGAAGACACAGATTTCAGGCTACACGTTGCTCAAGCACATGCTTGCCTTTCCAACAATCCAGGCCTTAAAACTCAGTCCGTGCTGAGAGGATCACTTTCCCTCCCCAACACAGCCTCAGAAGATTGCAGGCCACGTTGTGGAGCTAGGAAAAGCATTATTCCATCTGAGCAAGGAACTGTGGGAGAAAGGCGAGTTGGTACATCATAGAGAACCCAAGGTTAACACCTACATCTCAGTGCATCCCAACGCATCTGAGAGACTATTCCAAGATAACAAATCAACATCCCTCTCAGGGAAGGGGGTGAGCATTTGGATTCCTGTCAGACTGAGGGGACATCAGGGATAGCCCTTCTAGGTTGCAGAAGGCGCCAGGAGACCCACGCTGTGCTACATAGCTCTGTTGCTCGAGGACTTCATCCTGGGCCAGGGGCGGTTAGACAGAAATCCTGCCCAGGAGCTTGAGAGGGCCAATCCCACCACCGAGAAGGCGGACTGCCAAGATCAATCGCTTGTTCTGAAATGGAAGAGACCTGAGTCAGGCACAACCGGGGGGGACAAATTAGATTGCATGCTCAAGAAAAAGAAGCAAAGTGAGACTCACCTTGCTCAGGCGAGCTGGAGCAGGTACACTACATGCGCAGAAGGGCAGGGATACTTCTGTATTGCTTGCAGAGCAGGAGGAGACACGGTGAATACTTGAGAGAGGAGGCTCCGCCGGACATTTACCTTCCTGACGAGAGGTACATCGGGTGCCTTCAACGCTCACGACACTCCGAATAGATGAACTCTCTTCCCTGGAGACCAGGGCCAGAGGCGTTCAGGACTAAGGAGAGATACACGAGGTGCACTCTGTGCTGAAGTCAGCAGAAGGACAGGGATTGCAGGCAGTGCCAGCCAGGACTTGACAATTAGAATGACTGGAAGAC
Organism: Perognathus longimembris pacificus; assembly: GCF_023159225.1. Taxonomy (NCBI): domain Eukaryota; kingdom Metazoa; phylum Chordata; class Mammalia; order Rodentia; family Heteromyidae; genus Perognathus; species Perognathus longimembris. Next base: position 1,390 of record NW_025959589.1, read on the forward strand.
ACGGGTTTCAGGCTGAGGTCAACTGTAGTAGGAACACGTTCTACACTGAGGACAGTGGAAGAAAACACTTCATTCCAGACCACCGAGGAGACGGGCAGCATGCACTAGAGCATAAGGGCAGAGATCTGTTCCACGCTGAGGTGCCTGGCAGCACACACCTGCCATGTTCAGGAGCACGAAGGAAGCACTCTCCAGTCGGAGGATACCTGCACTTTGCATATTTCGTCTTTTCCCAAAACGGGCCGGCACATCTTGCTACTGCAGAAATGCTGGCCCTAACACAGTACAAATGTAGGGAGGCTGATACACACAGTCTGGGACCAAGCCCCCCCCGCCTCCCCTCGCCACCCTCATCACCCCTCCATCCCTTTGCCACTCTATTTAGTCCCCAATCCCCGCCCACCTAGTACAATCTTCTCAGGGTCACAAAAGACAATCACAAACGATTAATGCCTACAGGGGCATCACCCGATCAATGGCTTCCTGAGTTGGGTTAGTGGGAGCTGAGGACTGGAGAAGTCCTGGCTTCGTAGAACATGAGACATCACTCTGTGGGCATGAAAACCTGAGTTGACCTTCAGTGCTGACCAGGGAAGAATCCTCTTGCCTCCAGGGTGTCTGTACCAGCCTTCACCCGAAAGCTACCTTCTTTGGACAGCTGAAACAGATGCACGACACTTGCAGCCTGTGCATCTCATGCAAAAAGGAAATGCAACAGTCCTATTCCTGTCTGTCTAACGACCAGAAGGTTTTGCCATATTGATTGGCGAAGCCAGCTAGTGAAGGCCTCATCTCTTAAAAGGAGAGCCGCCAATATTTAAGAGGCACAGCTTGTAGATATGCTTGATTCTTACTCCATCCGTGCTTTGCTTCAGGTTTGCCTTTGGATTGGTTGTCGGTGTCAGTCCTGCCACTTGAACTCAGGGCATGGGCGCTGTCCCTGAGGTGTTTCCCTCAAGGCTAGCACTCTACCCCTTGAGCCAGCTCCAATTCCAGCTCCTACATGGGAAACTGCAGATGAAACTCCCTCAGCATTCTGGCACCAGCTGTCAAAACCTAGATCAGCGGGCCCTACCTTCCTGAGAAGCTGCCATTAGAGGCAGGAAACACTGGGGGCCTCACATCCTTAACTCCATCTTCTCCAGTGGACTGCACCAGGTGCATTCCATGCTTCCTGAGGCTGAGAAATACACTTTGCTCACTGACTGAACACAGGGACATACATTGTATTGTTAGTGAAGGAGGTGTAACATACATCTCGGGAGGGGAAGACCCTCACTACACAGTTTCAAACACCCACTCTGTACTTTCCCGGAGCAGCTCCACAACATACAAGCCCAGCAGAGCTGCAGTTGGCCTACTCCAGCTCTAGGAGCACGCTATGGGCCATACTCCATGGTGAACAACACACACTTGCCTCGACAACAGGAACGGCCTGGAACACAGGCCGCGGTGACATCCTGACAAGAGGGATCCCAGCTACATAAAGCCACAATAGCTGGGACAGCTGCAATGCAAACATTGCTTGCCAAGAACTGCTTGAGCAAATGCATGGCGAGACAAGCACAAGTGGAAGACACAGATTTCAGGCTACACGTTGCTCAAGCACATGCTTGCCTTTCCAACAATCCAGGCCTAAAACTCAGTCCGTGCTGAGAGGATCACTTTCCCTCCCCAACACAGCCTCAGAAGATTGCAGGCCACGTTGTGGAGCTAGGAAAAGCATTATTCCATCTGAGCAAGGAACTGTGGGAGAAAGGCGAGTTGGTACATCATAGAGAACCCAAGGTTAACACCTACATCTCAGTGCATCCCAACGCATCTGAGAGGACTATTCCAAGATAACAAATCAACATCCCTCTCAGGGAAGGGGGGTGAGCATTTGGATCCTGTCAGACTGAGGGGACATCAGGGATAGCCCTTCTAGGTTGCAGAAGGCGCCAGGAGACCCACGCTGTGCTACATAGCTCTGTTGCTCGAGGACTTCATCCTGGGCCAGGGGCGGTTAGACAGAAATCCTGCCCAGGAGCTTGAGAGGGCCAATCCCACCACCGAGAAGGCGGACTGCCAAGATCAATCGCTTGTTCTGAAATGGAAGAGACCTGAGTCAGGCACAACCGGGGGGGACAAATTAGATTGCATGCTCAAGAAAAAAGAAGCAAAGTGAGACTCACCTTGCTCAGGCGAGCTGGAGCAGGTACACTACATGCGCAGAAGGGCAGGGATACTTCTGTATTGCTTGCAGAGCAGGAGGAGACACGGTGAATACTTGAGAGAGGAGGCTCCGCCGGACATTTACCTTCCTGACGAGAGGTACATCGGGTGCCTTCAACGCTCACGACACTCCGAATAGATGAACTCTCTTCCCTGGAGACCAGGGCCAGAGGCGTTCAGGACTAAGGAGAGATACACGAGGTGCACTCTGTGCTGAAGTCAGCAGAAGGACAGGGATTGCAGGCAGTGCCAGCCAGGACTTGACAATTAGAATGACTGGAAGACACGGGTTTCAGGCTGAGGTCAACTGTAGTAGGAACACGTTCTACACTGAGGACAGTGGAAGAAAACACTTCATTCCAGACCACCGAGGAGAACGGGCAGCATGCACTAGAGCATAAGGGCAGAGATCTGTTCCACGCTGAGGTGCCTGGCAGCACACACCTGCCATGTTCAGGAGCACGAAGGAAGCACTCTCCAGTCGGAGGATACCTGCACTTTGCATATTTCGTCTTTTCCCAAAACGGGCCGGCACATCTTGCTACTGCAGAAATGCTGGCCCTAACACAGTACAAATGTAGGGAGGCTGATACACACAGTCTGGGACCAAGCCCCCCCCGCCTCCCCTCGCCACCCTCATCACCCCTCATCCCTTTGCCACTCTATTTAGTCCCCAATCCCCGCCCACCTAGTACAATCTTCTCAGGGTCACAAAAGACAATCACAAACGATTAATGCCTACAGGGGCATCACCCGATCAATGGCTTCCTGAGTTGGGTTAGTGGGAGCTGAGGACTGGAGAAGTCCTGGCTTCGTAGAACATGAGACATCACTCTGTGGGCATGAAAACCTGAGTTGACCTTCAGTGCTGGACCAGGGAAGAATCCTCTTGCCTCCAGGGTGTCTGTACCAGCCTTCACCCGAGAGCTACCTTCTTTGGACAGCTGAAACAGATGCACGACACTTGCAGCCTGTGCATCTCATGCAAAAAGGAAATGCAACAGTCCTATTCCTGTCTGTCTAACGACCAGAAGGTTTTGCCATATTGATTGGCGAAGCCAGCTAGTGAAGGCCTCATCTCTTAAAAGGAGAGCCGCCAATATTTAAGAGGCACAGCTTGTAGATATGCTTGATTCTTACTCCATCCGTGCTTTGCTTCAGGTTTGCCTTTGGATTGGTTGTCGGTGTCAGTCCTGCCACTTGAACTCAGGGCATGGGCGCTGTCCCTGAGGTGTTTCCCTCAAGGCTAGCACTCTACCCCTTGAGCCAGCTCCAATTCCAGCTCCTACATGGGAAACTGCAGATGAAACTCCCTCAGCATTCTGGCACCAGCTGTCAAAACCTAGATCAGCGGGCCCTACCTTCCTGAGAAGCTGCATTAGAGGCAGGAAACACTGGGGGCCTCACATCCTTAACTCCATCTTCTCCAGTGGACTGCACCAGGTGCATTCCATGCTTCCTGAGGCTGAGAAATACACTTTGCTCACTGACTGAACACAGGGACATACATTGTATTGTTAGTGAAGGAGGTGTAACATACATCTCGGGAGGGGAAGACCCTCACTACACAGTTTCAAACACCCACTCTGTACTTTCCCGGAGCAGCTCCACAACATACAAGCCCAGCAGAGCTGCAGTTGGCCTACTCCAGCTCTAGGAGCACGCTATGGGCCATACTCCATGGTGAACAACACACACTTGCCTCGACAACAGGAACGGCCTGGAACACAGGCCGCGGTGACATCCTGACAAGAGGGATCCCAGCTACATAAAGCCACAATAGCTGGGACAGCTGCAATGCAAACATTGCTTGCCAAGAACTGCTTGAGCAAATGCATGGCGAGACAAGCACAAGTGGAAGACACAGATTTCAGGCTACACGTTGCTCAAGCACATGCTTGCCTTTCCAACAATCCAGGCCTAAAACTCAGTCCGTGCTGAGAGGATCACTTTCCCTCCCCAACACAGCCTCAGAAGATTGCAGGCCACGTTGTGGAGCTAGGAAAAGCATTATTCCATCTGAGCAAGGAACTGTGGGAGAAAGGCGAGTTGGTACATCATAGAGAACCCAAGGTTAACACCTACATCTCAGTGCATCCCAACGCATCTGAGAGACTATTCCAAGATAACAAATCAACATCCCTCTCAGGGAAGGGGATGAGCATTTGGATTCCTGTCAGACTGAGGGGACATCAGGGATAGCCCTTCTAGGTTGCAGAAGGCGCCAGGAGACCCACGCTGTGCTACATAGCTCTGTTGCTCGAGGACTTCATCCTGGGCCAGGGGCGGTTAGACAGAAATCCTGCCCAGGAGCTTGAGAGGGCCAATCCCACCACCGAGAAGGCGGACTGCCAAGATCAATCGCTTGTTCTGAAATGGAAGAGACCTGAGTCAGGCACAACCGGGGGGGACAAATTAGATTGCATGCTGAAGAAAAAGAAGCAAAGTGAGACTCACCTTGCTCAGGCGAGCTGGAGCAGGTACACTACATGCGCAGAAGGGCAGGGATACTTCTGTATTGCTTGCAGAGCAGGAGGAGACACGGTGAATACTTGAGAGAGGAGGCTCCGCCGGACATTTACCTTCCTGACGAGAGGTACATCGGGTGCCTTCAACGCTCACGACACTCCGAATAGATGAACTCTCTTCCCTGGAGACCAGGGCCAGAGGCGTTCAGGACTAAGGAGAGATACACGAGGTGCACTCTGTGCTGAAGTCAGCAGAAGGACAGGGATTGCAGGCAGTGCCAGCCAGGACTTGACAATTAGAATGACTGGAAGACACGGGTTTCAGGCTGAGGTCAACTGTAGTAGGAACACGTTCTACACTGAGGACAGTGGAAGAAAACACTTCATTCCAGACCACCGAGGAGAACGGGCAGCATGCACTAGAGCATAAGGGCAGAGATCTGTTCCACGCTGAGGTGCCTGGCAGCACACACCTGCCATGTTCAGGAGCACGAAGGAAGCACTCTCCAGTCGGAGGATACCTGCACTTTGCATATTTCGTCTTTCCCAAAACGGGTCGGCACATCTTGCTACTGCAGAAATGCTGGCCCTAACACAGTACAAATGTAGGGAGGCTGATACACACAGTCTGGGACCAAGCCCCCCCGCCTCCCTCGCCACCCTCATCACCCCTCCATCCCTTTGCCACTCTATTTAGTCCCCAATCCCCGCCCACCTAGTACAATCTTCTCAGGGTCACAAAAGACAATCACAAACGATTAATGCCTACAGGGGCATCACCCGATCAATGGCTTCCTGAGTTGGGTTAGTGGGAGCTGAGGACTGGAGAAGTCCTGGCTTCGTAGAACATGAGACATCACTCTGTGGGCATGAAAACCTGAGTTGACCTTCAGTGCTGACCAGGGAAGAATCCTCTTGCCTCCAGGGTGTCTGTACCAGCCTTCACCCGAGAGCTACCTTCTTTGGACAGCTGAAACAGATGCACGACACTTGCAGCCTGTGCATCTCATGCAAAAAGGAAATGCAACAGTCCTATTCCTGTCTGTCTAACGACCAGAAGGTTTTGCCATATTGATTGGCGAAGCCAGCTAGTGAAGGGCCTCATCTCTTAAAAGGAGAGCCGCCAATATTTAAGAGGCACAGCTTGTAGATATGCTTGATTCTTACTCCATCCGTGCTTTGCTTCAGGTTTGCCTTTGGATTGGTTGTCGGTGTCAGTCCTGCCACTTGAACTCAGGGCATGGGCGCTGTCCCTGAGGTGTTTCCCTCAAGGCTAGCACTCTACCCCTTGAGCCAGCTCCAATTCCAGCTCCTACATGGGAAACTGCAGATGAAACTCCCTCAGCATTCTGGCACCAGCTGTCAAAACCTAGATCAGCGGGCCCTACCTTCCTGAGAAGCTGCCATTAGAGGCAGGAAACACTGGGGGCCTCACATCCTTAACTCCATCTTCTCCAGTGGACTGCACCAGGTGCATTCCATGCTTCCTGAGGCTGAGAAATACACTTTGCTCACTGACTGAACACAGGGACATACATTGTATTGTTAGTGAAGGAGGTGTAACATACATCTCGGGAGGGGAAGACCCTCACTACACAGTTTCAAACACCCACTCTGTACTTTCCCGGAGCAGCTCCACAACATACAAGCCCAGCAGAGCTGCAGTTGGCCTACTCCAGCTCTAGGAGCACGCTATGGGCCATACTCCATGGTGAACAACACACACTTGCCTCGACAACAGGAACGGCCTGGAACACAGGCCGCGGTGACATCCTGACAAGAGGGATCCCAGCTACATAAAGCCACAATAGCTGGGACAGCTGCAATGCAAACATTGCTTGCCAAGAACTGCTTGAGCAAATGCATGGCGAGACAAGCACAAGTGGAAGACACAGATTTCAGGCTACACGTTGCTCAAGCACATGCTTGCCTTTCCAACAATCCAGGCCTAAAACTCAGTCCGTGCTGAGAGGATCACTTTCCCTCCCCAACACAGCCTCAGAAGATTGCAGGCCACGTTGTGGAGCTAGGAAAAGCATTATTCCATCTGAGCAAGGAACTGTGGGAGAAAGGCGAGTTGGTACATCATAGAGAACCCAAGGTTAACACCTACATCTCAGTGCATCCCAACGCATCTGAGAGACTATTCCAAGATAACAAATCAACATCCCTCTCAGGGAAGGGGATGAGCATTTGGATTCCTGTCAGACTGAGGGGACATCAGGGATAGCCCTTCTAGGTTGCAGAAGGCGCCAGGAGACCCACGCTGTGCTACATAGCTCTGTTGCTCGAGGACTTCATCCTGGGCCAGGGGCGGTTAGACAGAAATCCTGCCCAGGAGCTTGAGAGGGCCAATCCCACCACCGAGAAGGCGGACTGCCAAGATCAATCGCTTGTTCTGAAATGGAAGAGACCTGAGTCAGGCACAACCGGGGGGGACAAATTAGATTGCATGCTCAAGAAAAAGAAGCAAAGTGAGACTCACCTTGCTCAGGCGAGCTGGAGCAGGTACACTACATGCGCAGAAGGGCAGGGATACTTCTGTATTGCTTGCAGAGCAGGAGGAGACACGGTGAATACTTGAGAGAGGAGGCTCCGCCGGACATTTACCTTCCTGACGAGAGGTACATCGGGTGCCTTCAACGCTCACGACACTCCGAATAGATGAACTCTCTTCCCTGGAGACCAGGGCCAGAGGCGTTCAGGACTAAGGAGAGATACACGAGGTGCACTCTGTGCTGAAGTCAGCAGAAGGACAGGGATTGCAGGCAGTGCCAGCCAGGACTTGACAATTAGAATGACTGGAAGACACGGGTTTCAGGCTGAGGTCAACTGTAGTAGGAACACGTTCTACACTGAGGACAGTGGAAGAAAACACTTCATTCCAGACCACCGAGGAGAACGGGCAGCATGCACTAGAGCATAAGGGCAGAGATCTGTTCCACGCTGAGGTGCCTGGCAGCACACACCTGCCATGTTCAGGAGCACGAAGGAAGCACTCTCCAGTCGGAGGATACCTGCACTTTGCATATTTCGTCTTTTCCCAAAACGGGTCGGCACATCTTGCTACTGCAGAAATGCTGGCCCTAACACAGTACAAATGTAGGGAGGCTGATACACACAGTCTGGGACCAAGCCCCCCCGCCTCCCCTCGCCACCCTCATCACCCCTCCATCCCTTTGCCACTCTATTTAGTCCCCAATCCCCGCCCACCTAGTACAATCTTCTCAGGGTCACAAAAGACAATCACAAACGATTAATGCCTACAGGGGCATCACCCGATCAATGGCTTCCTGAGTTGGGTTAGTGGGAGCTGAGGACTGGAGAAGTCCTGGCTTCGTAGAACATGAGACATCACTCTGTGGGCATGAAAACCTGAGTTGACCTTCAGTGCTGACCAGGGAAGAATCCTCTTGCCTCCAGGGTGTCTGTACCAGCCTTCACCCGAGAGCTACCTTCTTTGGACAGCTGAAACAGATGCACGACACTTGCAGCCTGTGCATCTCATGCAAAAAGGAAATGCAACAGTCCTATTCCTGTCTGTCTAACGACCAGAAGGTTTTGCCATATTGATTGGCGAAGCCAGCTAGTGAAGGCCTCATCTCTTAAAAGGAGAGCCGCCAATATTTAAGAGGCACAGCTTGTAGATATGCTTGATTCTTACTCCATCCGTGCTTTGCTTCAGGTTTGCCTTTGGATTGGTTGTCGGTGTCAGTCCTGCCACTTGAACTCAGGGCATGGGCGCTGTCCCTGAGGTGTTTCCCTCAAGGCTAGCACTCTACCCCTTGAGCCAGCTCCAATTCCAGCTCCTACATGGGAAACTGCAGATGAAACTCCCTCAGCATTCTGGCACCAGCTGTCAAAACCTAGATCAGCGGGCCCTACCTTCCTGAGAAGCTGCCATTAGAGGCAGGAAACACTGGGGGCCTCACATCCTTAACTCCATCTTCTCCAGTGGACTGCACCAGGTGCATTCCATGCTTCCTGAGGCTGAGAAATACACTTTGCTCACTGACTGAACACAGGGACATACATTGTATTGTTAGTGAAGGAGGTGTAACATACATCTCGGGAGGGGAAGACCCTCACTACACAGTTTCAAACACCCACTCTGTACTTTCCGGAGCAGCTCCACAACATACAAGCCCAGCAGAGCTGCAGTTGGCCTACTCCAGCTCTAGGAGCACGCTATGGGCCATACTCCATGGTGAACAACACACACTTGCCTCGACAACAGGAACGGCCTGGAACACAGGCCGCGGTGACATCCTGACAAGAGGGATCCCAGCTACATAAAGCCACAATAGCTGGGACAGCTGCAATGCAAACATTGCTTGCCAAGAACTGCTTGAGCAAATGCATGGCGAGACAAGCACAAGTGGAAGACACAGATTTCAGGCTACACGTTGCTCAAGCACATGCTTGCCTTTCCAACAATCCAGGCCTAAAACTCAGTCCGTGCTGAGAGGATCACTTTCCCTCCCCAACACAGCCTCAGAAGATTGCAGGCCACGTTGTGGAGCTAGGAAAAGCATTATTCCATCTGAGCAAGGAACTGTGGGAGAAAGGCGAGTTGGTACATCATAGAGAACCCAAGGTTAACACCTACATCTCAGTGCATCCCAACGCATCTGAGAGACTATTCCAAGATAACAAATCAACATCCCTCTCAGGGAAGGGGATGAGCATTTGGATTCCTGTCAGACTGAGGGGACATCAGGGATAGCCCTTCTAGGTTGCAGAAGGCGCCAGGAGACCCACGCTGTGCTACATAGCTCTGTTGCTCGAGGACTTCATCCTGGGCCAGGGGCGGTTAGACAGAAATCCTGCCCAGGAGCTTGAGAGGGCCAATCCCACCACCGAGAAGGCGGACTGCCAAGATCAATCGCTTGTTCTGAAATGGAAGAGACCTGAGTCAGGCACAACCGGGGGGGACAAATTAGATTGCATGCTGAAGAAAAAGAAGCAAAGTGAGACTCACCTTGCTCAGGCGAGCTGGAGCAGGTACACTACATGCGCAGAAGGGCAGGGATACTTCTGTATTGCTTGCAGAGCAGGAGGAGACACGGTGAATACTTGAGAGAGGAGGCTCCGCCGGACATTTACCTTCCTGACGAGAGGTACATCGGGTGCCTTCAACGCTCACGACACTCCGAATAGATGAACTCTCTTCCCTGGAGACCAGGGCCAGAGGCGTTCAGGACTAAGGAGAGATACACGAGGTGCACTCTGTGCTGAAGTCAGCAGAAGGACAGGGATTGCAGGCAGTGCCAGCCAGGACTTGACAATTAGAATGACTGGAAGACACGGGTTTCAGGCTGAGGTCAACTGTAGTAGGAACACGTTCTACACTGAGGACAGTGGAAGAAAACACTTCATTCCAGACCACCGAGGAGAACGGGCAGCATGCACTAGAGCATAAGGGCAGAGATCTGTTCCACGCTGAGGTGCCTGGCAGCACACACCTGCCATGTTCAGGAGCACGAAGGAAGCACTCTCCAGTCGGAGGATACCTGCACTTTGCATATTTCGTCTTTCCCAAAACGGGTCGGCACATCTTGCTACTGCAGAAATGCTGGCCCTAACACAGTACAAATGTAGGGAGGCTGATACACACAGTCTGGGACCAAGCCCCCCCGCCTCCCCTCGCCACCCTCATCACCCCTCCATCCCTTTGCCACTCTATTTAGTCCCCAATCCCCGCCCACCTAGTACAATCTTCTCAGGGTCACAAAAGACAATCACAAACGATTAATGCCTACAGGGGCATCACCCGATCAATGGCTTCCTGAGTTGGGTTAGTGGGAGGTGAGGACTGGAGAAGTCCTGGCTTCGTAGAACATGAGACATCACTCTGTGGGCATGAAAACCTGAGTTGACCTTCAGTGCTGACCAGGGAAGAATCCTCTTGCCTCCAGGGTGTCTGTACCAGCCTTCACCCGAAAGCTACCTTCTTTGGACAGCTGAAACAGATGCACGACACTTGCAGCCTGTGCATCTCATGCAAAAAGGAAATGCAACAGTCCTATTCCTGTCTGTCTAACGACCAGAAGGTTTTGCCATATTGATTGGCGAAGCCAGCTAGTGAAGGCCTCATCTCTTAAAAGGAGAGCCGCCAATATTTAAGAGGCACAGCTTGTAGATATGCTTGATTCTTACTCCATCCGTGCTTTGCTTCAGGTTTGCCTTTGGATTGGTTGTCGGTGTCAGTCCTGCCACTTGAACTCAGGGCATGGGCGCTGTCCCTGAGGTGTTTCCCTCAAGGCTAGCACTCTACCCCTTGAGCCAGCTCCAATTCCAGCTCCTACATGGGAAACTGCAGATGAAACTCCCTCAGCATTCTGGCACCAGCTGTCAAAACCTAGATCAGCGGGCCCTACCTTCCTGAGAAGCTGCCATTAGAGGCAGGAAACACTGGGGGCCTCACATCCTTAACTCCATCTTCTCCAGTGGACTGCACCAGGTGCATTACATGCTTCCTGAGGCTGAGAAATACACTTTGCTCACTGACTGAACACAGGGACATACATTGTATTGTTAGTGAAGGAGGTGTAACATACATCTCGGGAGGGGAAGACCCTCACTACACAGTTTCAAACACCCACTCTGTACTTTCCCGGAGCAGCTCCACAACATACAAGCCCAGCAGAGCTGCAGTTGGCCTACTCCAGCTCTAGGAGCACGCTATGGGCCATACTCCATGGTGAACAACACACACTTGCCTCGACAACAGGAACGGCCTGGAACACAGGCCGCGGTGACATCCTGACAAGAGGGATCCCAGCTACATAAAGCCACAATAGCTGGGACAGCTGCAATGCAAACATTGCTTGCCAAGAACTGCTTGAGCAAATGCATGGCGAGACAAGCACAAGTGGAAGACACAGATTTCAGGCTACACGTTGCTCAAGCACATGCTTGCCTTTCCAACAATCCAGGCCTAAAACTCAGTCCGTGCTGAGAGGATCACTTTCCCTCCCCAACACAGCCTCAGAAGATTGCAGGCCACGTTGTGGAGCTAGGAAAAGCATTATTCCATCTGAGCAAGGAACTGTGGGAGAAAGGCGAGTTGGTACATCATAGAGAACCCAAGGTTAACACCTACATCTCAGTGCATCCCAACGCATCTGAGAGACTATTCCAAGATAACAAATCAACATCCCTCTCAGGGAAGGGGATGAGCATTTGGATTCCTGTCAGACTGAGGGGACATCAGGGATAGCCCTTCTAGGTTGCAGAAGGCGCCAGGAGACCCACGCTGTGCTACATAGCTCTGTTGCTCGAGGACTTCATCCTGGGCCAGGGGCGGTTAGACAGAAATCCTGCCCAGGAGCTTGAGAGGGCCAATCCCACCACCGAGAAGGCGGACTGCCAAGATCAATCGCTTGTTCTGAAATGGAAGAGACCTGAGTCAGGCACAACCGGGGGGGACAAATTAGATTGCATGCTGAAGAAAAAGAAGCAAAGTGAGACTCACCTTGCTCAGGCGAGCTGGAGCAGGTACACTACATGCGCAGAAGGGCAGGGATACTTCTGTATTGCTTGCAGAGCAGGAGGAGACACGGTGAATACTTGAGAGAGGAGGCTCCGCCGGACATTTACCTTCCTGACGAGAGGTACATCGGGTGCCTTCAACGCTCACGACACTCCGAATAGATGAACTCTCTTCCCTGGAGACCAGGGCCAGAGGCGTTCAGGACTAAGGAGAGATACACGAGGTGCACTCTGTGCTGAAGTCAGCAGAAGGACAGGGATTGCAGGCAGTGCCAGCCAGGACTTGACAATTAGAATGACTGGAAGACACGGGTTTCAGGCTGAGGTCAACTGTAGTAGGAACACGTTCTACACTGAGGACAGTGGAAGAAAACACTTCATTCCAGACCACCGAGGAGAACGGGCAGCATGCACTAGAGCATAAGGGCAGAGATCTGTTCCACGCTGAGGTGCCTGGCAGCACACACCTGCCATGTTCAGGAGCACGAAGGAAGCACTCTCCAGTCGGAGGATACCTGCACTTTGCATATTTCGTCTTTTCCCAAAACGGGTCGGCACATCTTGCTACTGCAGAAATGCTGGCCCTAACACAGTACAAATGTAGGGAGGCTGATACACACAGTCTGGGACCAAGCCCCCCCGCCTCCCCTCGCCACCCTCATCACCCCTCCATCCCTTTGCCACTCTATTTAGTCCCCAATCCCCGCCCACCTAGTACAATCTTCTCAGGGTCACAAAAGACAATCACAAACGATTAATGCCTACAGGGGCATCACCCGATCAATGGCTTCCTGAGTTGGGTTAGTGGGAGCTGAGGACTGGAGAAGTCCTGGCTTCGTAGAACATGAGACATCACTCTGTGGGCATGAAAACCTGAGTTGACCTTCAGTGCTGACCAGGGAAGAATCCTCTTGCCTCCAGGGTGTCTGTACCAGCCTTCACCCGAAAGCTACCTTCTTTGGACAGCTGAAACAGATGCACGACACTTGCAGCCTGTGCATCTCATGCAAAAAGGAAATGCAACAGTCCTATTCCTGTCTGTCTAACGACCAGAAGGTTTTGCCATATTGATTGGCGAAGCCAGCTAGTGAAGGCCTCATCTCTTAAAAGGAGAGCCGCCAATATTTAAGAGGCACAGCTTGTAGATATGCTTGATTCTTACTCCATCCGTGCTTTGCTTCAGGTTTGCCTTTGGATTGGTTGTCGGTGTCAGTCCTGCCACTTGAACTCAGGGCATGGGCGCTGTCCCTGAGGTGTTTCCCTCAAGGCTAGCACTCTACCCCTTGAGCCAGCTCCAATTCCAGCTCCTACATGGGAAACTGCAGATGAAACTCCCTCAGCATTCTGGCACCAGCTGTCAAAACCTAGATCAGCGGGCCCTACCTTCCTGAGAAGCTGCCATTAGAGGCAGGAAACACTGGGGGCCTCACATCCTTAACTCCATCTTCTCCAGTGGACTGCACCAGGTGCATTACATGCTTCCTGAGGCTGAGAAATACACTTTGCTCACTGACTGAACACAGGGACATACATTGTATTGTTAGTGAAGGAGGTGTAACATACATCTCGGGAGGGGAAGACCCTCACTACACAGTTTCAAACACCCACTCTGTACTTTCCCGGAGCAGCTCCACAACATACAAGCCCAGCAGAGCTGCAGTTGGCCTACTCCAGCTCTAGGAGCACGCTATGGGCCATACTCCATGGTGAACAACACACACTTGCCTCGACAACAGGAACGGCCTGGAACACAGGCCGCGGTGACATCCTGACAAGAGGGATCCCAGCTACATAAAGCCACAATAGCTGGGACAGCTGCAATGCAAACATTGCTTGCCAAGAACTGCTTGAGCAAATGCATGGCGAGACAAGCACAAGTGGAAGACACAGATTTCAGGCTACACGTTGCTCAAGCACATGCTTGCCTTTCCAACAATCCAGGCCTAAAACTCAGTCCGTGCTGAGAGGATCACTTTCCCTCCCCAACACAGCCTCAGAAGATTGCAGGCCACGTTGTGGAGCTAGGAAAAGCATTATTCCATCTGAGCAAGGAACTGTGGGAGAAAGGCGAGTTGGTACATCATAGAGAACCCAAGGTTAACACCTACATCTCAGTGCATCCCAACGCATCTGAGAGACTATTCCAAGATAACAAATCAACATCCCTCTCAGGGAAGGGGATGAGCATTTGGATTCCTGTCAGACTGAGGGGACATCAGGGATAGCCCTTCTAGGTTGCAGAAGGCGCCAGGAGACCCACGCTGTGCTACATAGCTCTGTTGCTCGAGGACTTCATCCTGGGCCAGGGGCGGTTAGACAGAAATCCTGCCCAGGAGCTTGAGAGGGCCAATCCCACCACCGAGAAGGCGGACTGCCAAGATCAATCGCTTGTTCTGAAATGGAAGAGACCTGAGTCAGGCACAACCGGGGGGGACAAATTAGATTGCATGCTGAAGAAAAAGAAGCAAAGTGAGACTCACCTTGCTCAGGCGAGCTGGAGCAGGTACACTACATGCGCAGAAGGGCAGGGATACTTCTGTATTGCTTGCAGAGCAGGAGGAGACACGGTGAATACTTGAGAGAGGAGGCTCCGCCGGACATTTACCTTCCTGACGAGAGGTACATCGGGTGCCTTCAACGCTCACGACACTCCGAATAGATGAACTCTCTTCCCTGGAGACCAGGGCCAGAGGCGTTCAGGACTAAGGAGAGATACACGAGGTGCACTCTGTGCTGAAGTCAGCAGAAGGACAGGGATTGCAGGCAGTGCCAGCCAGGACTTGACAATTAGAATGACTGGAAGACACGGGTTTCAGGCTGAGGTCAACTGTAGTAGGAACACGTTCTACACTGAGGACAGTGGAAGAAAACACTTCATTCCAGACCACCGAGGAGAACGGGCAGCATGCACTAGAGCATAAGGGCAGAGATCTGTTCCACGCTGAGGTGCCTGGCAGCACACACCTGCCATGTTCAGGAGCACGAAGGAAGCACTCTCCAGTCGGAGGATACCTGCACTTTGCATATTTCGTCTTTTCCCAAAACGGGTCGGCACATCTTGCTACTGCAGAAATGCTGGCCCTAACACAGTACAAATGTAGGGAGGCTGATACACACAGTCTGGGACCAAGCCCCCCCGCCTCCCCTCGCCACCCTCATCACCCCTCCATCCCTTTGCCACTCTATTTAGTCCCCAATCCCCGCCCACCTAGTACAATCTTCTCAGGGTCACAAAAGACAATCACAAACGATTAATGCCTACAGGGGCATCACCCGATCAATGGCTTCCTGAGTTGGGTTAGTGGGAGGTGAGGACTGGAGAAGTCCTGGCTTCGTAGAACATGAGACATCACTCTGTGGGCATGAAAACCTGAGTTGACCTTCAGTGCTGACCAGGGAAGAATCCTCTTGCCTCCAGGGTGTCTGTACCAGCCTTCACCCGAAAGCTACCTTCTTTGGACAGCTGAAACAGATGCACGACACTTGCAGCCTGTGCATCTCATGCAAAAAGGAAATGCAACAGTCCTATTCCTGTCTGTCTAACGACCAGAAGGTTTTGCCATATTGATTGGCGAAGCCAGCTAGTGAAGGCCTCATCTCTTAAAAGGAGAGCCGCCAATATTTAAGAGGCACAGCTTGTAGATATGCTTGATTCTTACTCCATCCGTGCTTTGCTTCAGGTTTGCCTTTGGATTGGTTGTCGGTGTCAGTCCTGCCACTTGAACTCAGGGCATGGGCGCTGTCCCTGAGGTGTTTCCCTCAAGGCTAGCACTCTACCCCTTGAGCCAGCTCCAATTCCAGCTCCTACATGGGAAACTGCAGATGAAACTCCCTCAGCATTCTGGCACCAGCTGTCAAAACCTAGATCAGCGGGCCCTACCTTCCTGAGAAGCTGCCATTAGAGGCAGGAAACACTGGGGGCCTCACATCCTTAACTCCATCTTCTCCAGTGGACTGCACCAGGTGCATTACATGCTTCCTGAGGCTGAGAAATACACTTTGCTCACTGACTGAACACAGGGACATACATTGTATTGTTAGTGAAGGAGGTGTAACATACATCTCGGGAGGGGAAGACCCTCACTACACAGTTTCAAACACCCACTCTGTACTTTCCCGGAGCAGCTCCACAACATACAAGCCCAGCAGAGCTGCAGTTGGCCTACTCCAGCTCTAGGAGCACGCTATGGGCCATACTCCATGGTGAACAACACACACTTGCCTCGACAACAGGAACGGCCTGGAACACAGGCCGCGGTGACATCCTGACAAGAGGGATCCCAGCTACATAAAGCCACAATAGCTGGGACAGCTGCAATGCAAACATTGCTTGCCAAGAACTGCTTGAGCAAATGCATGGCGAGACAAGCACAAGTGGAAGACACAGATTTCAGGCTACACGTTGCTCAAGCACATGCTTGCCTTTCCAACAATCCAGGCCTAAAACTCAGTCCGTGCTGAGAGGATCACTTTCCCTCCCCAACACAGCCTCAGAAGATTGCAGGCCACGTTGTGGAGCTAGGAAAAGCATTATTCCATCTGAGCAAGGAACTGTGGGAGAAAGGCGAGTTGGTACATCATAGAGAACCCAAGGTTAACACCTACATCTCAGTGCATCCCAACGCATCTGAGAGACTATTCCAAGATAACAAATCAACATCCCTCTCAGGGAAGGGGATGAGCATTTGGATTCCTGTCAGACTGAGGGGACATCAGGGATAGCCCTTCTAGGTTGCAGAAGGCGCCAGGAGACCCACGCTGTGCTACATAGCTCTGTTGCTCGAGGACTTCATCCTGGGCCAGGGGCGGTTAGACAGAAATCCTGCCCAGGAGCTTGAGAGGGCCAATCCCACCACCGAGAAGGCGGACTGCCAAGATCAATCGCTTGTTCTGAAATGGAAGAGACCTGAGTCAGGCACAACCGGGGGGGACAAATTAGATTGCATGCTGAAGAAAAAGAAGCAAAGTGAGACTCACCTTGCTCAGGCGAGCTGGAGCAGGTACACTACATGCGCAGAAGGGCAGGGATACTTCTGTATTGCTTGCAGAGCAGGAGGAGACACGGTGAATACTTGAGAGAGGAGGCTCCGCCGGACATTTACCTTCCTGACGAGAGGTACATCGGGTGCCTTCAACGCTCACGACACTCCGAATAGATGAACTCTCTTCCCTGGAGACCAGGGCCAGAGGCGTTCAGGACTAAGGAGAGATACACGAGGTGCACTCTGTGCTGAAGTCAGCAGAAGGACAGGGATTGCAGGCAGTGCCAGCCAGGACTTGACAATTAGAATGACTGGAAGACACGGGTTTCAGGCTGAGGTCAACTGTAGTAGGAACACGTTCTACACTGAGGACAGTGGAAGAAAACACTTCATTCCAGACCACCGAGGAGAACGGGCAGCATGCACTAGAGCATAAGGGCAGAGATCTGTTCCACGCTGAGGTGCCTGGCAGCACACACCTGCCATGTTCAGGAGCACGAAGGAAGCACTCTCCAGTCGGAGGATACCTGCACTTTGCATATTTCGTCTTTTCCCAAAACGGGTCGGCACATCTTGCTACTGCAGAAATGCTGGCCCTAACACAGTACAAATGTAGGGAGGCTGATACACACAGTCTGGGACCAAGCCCCCCCGCCTCCCCTCGCCACCCTCATCACCCCTCCATCCCTTTGCCACTCTATTTAGTCCCCAATCCCCGCCCACCTAGTACAATCTTCTCAGGGTCACAAAAGACAATCACAAACGATTAATGCCTACAGGGGCATCACCCGATCAATGGCTTCCTGAGTTGGGTTAGTGGGAGGTGAGGACTGGAGAAGTCCTGGCTTCGTAGAACATGAGACATCACTCTGTGGGCATGAAAACCTGAGTTGACCTTCAGTGCTGACCAGGGAAGAATCCTCTTGCCTCCAGGGTGTCTGTACCAGCCTTCACCCGAAAGCTACCTTCTTTGGACAGCTGAAACAGATGCACGACACTTGCAGCCTGTGCATCTCATGCAAAAAGGAAATGCAACAGTCCTATTCCTGTCTGTCTAACGACCAGAAGGTTTTGCCATATTGATTGGCGAAGCCAGCTAGTGAAGGCCTCATCTCTTAAAAGGAGAGCCGCCAATATTTAAGAGGCACAGCTTGTAGATATGCTTGATTCTTACTCCATCCGTGCTTTGCTTCAGGTTTGCCTTTGGATTGGTTGTCGGTGTCAGTCCTGCCACTTGAACTCAGGGCATGGGCGCTGTCCCTGAGGTGTTTCCCTCAAGGCTAGCACTCTACCCCTTGAGCCAGCTCCAATTCCAGCTCCTACATGGGAAACTGCAGATGAAACTCCCTCAGCATTCTGGCACCAGCTGTCAAAACCTAGATCAGCGGGCCCTACCTTCCTGAGAAGCTGCCATTAGAGGCAGGAAACACTGGGGGCCTCACATCCTTAACTCCATCTTCTCCAGTGGACTGCACCAGGTGCATTACATGCTTCCTGAGGCTGAGAAATACACTTTGCTCACTGACTGAACACAGGGACATACATTGTATTGTTAGTGAAGGAGGTGTAACATACATCTCGGGAGGGGAAGACCCTCACTACACAGTTTCAAACACCCACTCTGTACTTTCCCGGAGCAGCTCCACAACATACAAGCCCAGCAGAGCTGCAGTTGGCCTACTCCAGCTCTAGGAGCACGCTATGGGCCATACTCCATGGTGAACAACACACACTTGCCTCGACAACAGGAACGGCCTGGAACACAGGCCGCGGTGACATCCTGACAAGAGGGATCCCAGCTACATAAAGCCACAATAGCTGGGACAGCTGCAATGCAAACATTGCTTGCCAAGAACTGCTTGAGCAAATGCATGGCGAGACAAGCACAAGTGGAAGACACAGATTTCAGGCTACACGTTGCTCAAGCACATGCTTGCCTTTCCAACAATCCAGGCCTAAAACTCAGTCCGTGCTGAGAGGATCACTTTCCCTCCCCAACACAGCCTCAGAAGATTGCAGGCCACGTTGTGGAGCTAGGAAAAGCATTATTCCATCTGAGCAAGGAACTGTGGGAGAAAGGCGAGTTGGTACATCATAGAGAACCCAAGGTTAACACCTACATCTCAGTGCATCCCAACGCATCTGAGAGACTATTCCAAGATAACAAATCAACATCCCTCTCAGGGAAGGGGATGAGCATTTGGATTCCTGTCAGACTGAGGGGACATCAGGGATAGCCCTTCTAGGTTGCAGAAGGCGCCAGGAGACCCACGCTGTGCTACATAGCTCTGTTGCTCGAGGACTTCATCCTGGGCCAGGGGCGGTTAGACAGAAATCCTGCCCAGGAGCTTGAGAGGGCCAATCCCACCACCGAGAAGGCGGACTGCCAAGATCAATCGCTTGTTCTGAAATGGAAGAGACCTGAGTCAGGCACAACCGGGGGGGACAAATTAGATTGCATGCTGAAGAAAAAGAAGCAAAGTGAGACTCACCTTGCTCAGGCGAGCTGGAGCAGGTACACTACATGCGCAGAAGGGCAGGGATACTTCTGTATTGCTTGCAGAGCAGGAGGAGACACGGTGAATACTTGAGAGAGGAGGCTCCGCCGGACATTTACCTTCCTGACGAGAGGTACATCGGGTGCCTTCAACGCTCACGACACTCCGAATAGATGAACTCTCTTCCCTGGAGACCAGGGCCAGAGGCGTTCAGGACTAAGGAGAGATACACGAGGTGCACTCTGTGCTGAAGTCAGCAGAAGGACAGGGATTGCAGGCAGTGCCAGCCAGGACTTGACAATTAGAATGACTGGAAGACACGGGTTTCAGGCTGAGGTCAACTGTAGTAGGAACACGTTCTACACTGAGGACAGTGGAAGAAAACACTTCATTCCACACCACCGAGGAGAACGGGCAGCATGCACTAGAGCATAAGGGCAGAGATCTGTTCCACGCTGAGGTGCCTGGCAGCACACACCTGCCATGTTCAGGAGCACGAAGGAAGCACTCTCCAGTCGGAGGATACCTGCACTTTGCATATTTCCTCTTTTCCCAAAACGGGTCGGCACATCTTGCTACTGCAGAAATGCTGGCCCTAACACAGTACAAATGTAGGGAGGCTGATACACACAGTCTGGGACCAAGCCCCCCCGCCTCCCCTCGCCACCCTCATCACCCCTCCATCCCTTTGCCACTCTATTTAGTCCCCAATCCCCGCCCACCTAGTACAATCTTCTCAGGGTCACAAAAGACAATCACAAACGATTAATGCCTACAGGGGCATCACCCGATCAATGGCTTCCTGAGTTGGGTTAGTGGGAGGTGAGGACTGGAGAAGTCCTGGCCTCGTAGAACATGAGACATCACTCTGTGGGCATGAAAACCTGAGTTGACCTTCAGTGCTGACCAGGGAAGAATCCTCTTGCCTCCAGGGTGTCTGTACCAGCCTTCACCCGAAAGCTACCTTCTTTGGACAGCTGAAACAGATGCACGACACTTGCAGCCTGTGCATCTCATGCAAAAAGGAAATGCAACAGTCCTATTCCTGTCTGTCTAACGACCAGAAGGTTTTGCCATATTGATTGGCGAAGCCAGCTAGTGAAGGCCTCATCTCTTAAAAGGAGAGCCGCCAATATTTAAGAGGCACAGCTTGTAGATATGCTTGATTCTTACTCCATCCGGGCTTTGCTTCAGGTTTGCCTTTGGATTGGTTGTCGGTGTCAGTCCTGCCACTTGAACTCAGGGCATGGGCGCTGTCCCTGAGGTGTTTCCCTCAAGGCTAGCACTCTACCCCTTGAGCCAGCTCCAATTCCAGCTCCTACATGGGAAACTGCAGATGAAACTCCCTCAGCATTCTGGCACCAGCTGTCAAAACCTAGATCAGCGGGCCCTACCTTCCTGAGAAGCTGCCATTAGAGGCAGGAAACACTGGGGGCCTCACATCCTTAACTCCATCTTCTCCAGTGGACTGCACCAGGTGCATTACATGCTTCCTGAGGCTGAGAAATACACTTTGCTCACTGACTGAACACAGGGACATACATTGTATTGTTAGTGAAGGAGGTGTAACATACATCTCGGGAGGGGAAGACCCTCACTACACAGTTTCAAACACCCACTCTGTACTTTCCCGGAGCAGCTCCACAACATACAAGCCCAGCAGAGCTGCAGTTGGCCTACTCCAGCTCTAGGAGCACGCTATGGGCCATACTCCATGGTGAACAACACACACTTGCCTCGACAACAGGAACGGCCTGGAACACAGGCCGCGCTGACATCCTGACAAGAGGGATCCCAGCTACATAAAGCCACAATAGCTGGGACAGCTGCAATGCAAACATTGCTTGCCAAGAACTGCTTGAGCAAATGCATGGCGAGACAAGCACAAGTGGAAGACACAGATTTCAGGCTACACGTTGCTCAAGCACATGCTTGCCTTTCCAACAATCCAGGCCTAAAACTCAGTCCGTGCTGAGAGGATCACTTTCCCTCCCCAACACAGCCTCAGAAGATTGCAGGCCACGTTGTGGAGCTAGGAAAAGCATTATTCCATCTGAGCAAGGAACTGTGGGAGAAAGGCGAGTTGGTACATCATAGAGAACCCAAGGTTAACACCTACATCTCAGTGCATCCCAACGCATCTGAGAGACTATTCCAAGATAACAAATCAACATCCCTCTCAGGGAAGGGGATGAGCATTTGGATTCCTGTCAGACTGAGGGGACATCAGGGATAGCCCTTCTAGGTTGCAGAAGGCGCCAGGAGACCCACGCTGTGCTACATAGCTCTGTTGCTCGAGGACTTCATCCTGGGCCAGGGGCGGTTAGACAGAAATCCTGCCCAGGAGCTTGAGAGGGCCAATCCCACCACCGAGAAGGCGGACTGCCAAGATCAATCGCTTGTTCTGAAATGGAAGAGACCTGAGTCAGGCACAACCGGGGGGGACAAATTAGATTGCATGCTGAAGAAAAAGAAGCAAAGTGAGACTCACCTTGCTCAGGCGAGCTGGAGCAGGTACACTACATGCGCAGAAGGGCAGGGATACTTCTGTATTGCTTGCAGAGCAGGAGGAGACACGGTGAATACTTGAGAGAGGAGGCTCCGCCGGACATTTACCTTCCTGACGAGAGGTACATCGGGTGCCTTCAACGCTCACGACACTCCGAATAGATGAACTCTCTTCCCTGGAGACCAGGGCCAGAGGCGTTCAGGACTAAGGAGAGATACACGAGGTGCACTCTGTGCTGAAGTCAGCAGAAGGACAGGGATTGCAGGCAGTGCCAGCCAGGACTTGACAATTAGAATGACTGGAAGACACGGGTTTCAGGCTGAGGTCAACTGTAGTAGGAACACGTTCTACACTGAGGACAGTGGAAGAAAACACTTCATTCCACACCACCGAGGAGAACGGGCAGCATGCACTAGAGCATAAGGGCAGAGATCTGTTCCACGCTGAGGTGCCTGGCAGCACACACCTGCCATGTTCAGGAGCACGAAGGAAGCACTCTCCAGTCGGAGGATACCTGCACTTTGCATATTTCGTCTTTTCCCAAAACGGGTCGGCACATCTTGCTACTGCAGAAATGCTGGCCCTAACACAGTACAAATGTAGGGAGGCTGATACACACAGTCTGGGACCAAGCCCCCCCGCCTCCCCTCGCCACCCTCATCACCCCTCCATCCCTTTGCCACTCTATTTAGTCCCCAATCCCCGCCCACCTAGTACAATCTTCTCAGGGTCACAAAAGACAATCACAAACGATTAATGCCTACAGGGGCATCACCCGATCAATGGCTTCCTGAGTTGGGTTAGTGGGAGGTGAGGACTGGAGAAGTCCTGGCCTCGTAGAACATGAGACATCACTCTGTGGGCATGAAAACCTGAGTTGACCTTCAGTGCTGACCAGGGAAGAATCCTCTTGCCTCCAGGGTGTCTGTACCAGCCTTCACCCGAAAGCTACCTTCTTTGGACAGCTGAAACAGATGCACGACACTTGCAGCCTGTGCATCTCATGCAAAAAGGAAATGCAACAGTCCTATTCCTGTCTGTCTAACGACCAGAAGGTTTTGCCATATTGATTGGCGAAGCCAGCTAGTGAAGGCCTCATCTCTTAAAAGGAGAGCCGCCAATATTTAAGAGGCACAGCTTGTAGATATGCTTGATTCTTACTCCATCCGTGCTTTGCTTCAGGTTTGCCTTTGGATTGGTTGTCGGTGTCAGTCCTGCCACTTGAACTCAGGGCATGGGCGCTGTCCCTGAGGTGTTTCCCTCAAGGCTAGCACTCTACCCCTTGAGCCAGCTCCAATTCCAGCTCCTACATGGGAAACTGCAGATGAAACTCCCTCAGCATTCTGGCACCAGCTGTCAAAACCTAGATCAGCGGGCCCTACCTTCCTGAGAAGCTGCCATTAGAGGCAGGAAACACTGGGGGCCTCACATCCTTAACTCCATCTTCTCCAGTGGACTGCACCAGGTGCATTACATGCTTCCTGAGGCTGAGAAATACACTTTGCTCACTGACTGAACACAGGGACATACATTGTATTGTTAGTGAAGGAGGTGTAACATACATCTCGGGAGGGGAAGACCCTCACTACACAGTTTCAAACACCCACTCTGTACTTTCCCGGAGCAGCTCCACAACATACAAGCCCAGCAGAGCTGCAGTTGGCCTACTCCAGCTCTAGGAGCACGCTATGGGCCATACTCCATGGTGAACAACACACACTTGCCTCGACAACAGGAACGGCCTGGAACACAGGCCGCGGTGACATCCTGACAAGAGGGATCCCAGCTACATAAAGCCACAATAGCTGGGACAGCTGCAATGCAAACATTGCTTGCCAAGAACTGCTTGAGCAAATGCATGGCGAGACAAGCACAAGTGGAAGACACAGATTTCAGGCTACACGTTGCTCAAGCACATGCTTGCCTTTCCAACAATCCAGGCCTAAAACTCAGTCCGTGCTGAGAGGATCACTTTCCCTCCCCAACACAGCCTCAGAAGATTGCAGGCCACGTTGTGGAGCTAGGAAAAGCATTATTCCATCTGAGCAAGGAACTGTGGGAGAAAGGCGAGTTGGTACATCATAGAGAACCCAAGGTTAACACCTACATCTCAGTGCATCCCAACGCATCTGAGAGACTATTCCAAGATAACAAATCAACATCCCTCTCAGGGAAGGGGATGAGCATTTGGATTCCTGTCAGACTGAGGGGACATCAGGGATAGCCCTTCTAGGTTGCAGAAGGCGCCAGGAGACCCACGCTGTGCTACATAGCTCTGTTGCTCGAGGACTTCATCCTGGGCCAGGGGCGGTTAGACAGAAATCCTGCCCAGGAGCTTGAGAGGGCCAATCCCACCACCGAGAAGGCGGACTGCCAAGATCAATCGCTTGTTCTGAAATGGAAGAGACCTGAGTCAGGCACAACCGGGGGGGACAAATTAGATTGCATGCTGAAGAAAAAGAAGCAAAGTGAGACTCACCTTGCTCAGGCGAGCTGGAGCAGGTACACTACATGCGCAGAAGGGCAGGGATACTTCTGTATTGCTTGCAGAGCAGGAGGAGACACGGTGAATACTTGAGAGAGGAGGCTCCGCCGGACATTTACCTTCCTGACGAGAGGTACATCGGGTGCCTTCAACGCTCACGACACTCCGAATAGATGAACTCTCTTCCCTGGAGACCAGGGCCAGAGGCGTTCAGGACTAAGGAGAGATACACGAGGTGCACTCTGTGCTGAAGTCAGCAGAAGGACAGGGATTGCAGGCAGTGCCAGCCAGGACTTGACAATTAGAATGACTGGAAGACACGGGTTTCAGGCTGAGGTCAACTGTAGTAGGAACACGTTCTACACTGAGGACAGTGGAAGAAAACACTTCATTCCACACCACCGAGGAGAACGGGCAGCATGCACTAGAGCATAAGGGCAGAGATCTGTTCCACGCTGAGGTGCCTGGCAGCACACACCTGCCATGTTCAGGAGCACGAAGGAAGCACTCTCCAGTCGGAGGATACCTGCACTTTGCATATTTCCTCTTTTCCCAAAACGGGTCGGCACATCTTGCTACTGCAGAAATGCTGGCCCTAACACAGTACAAATGTAGGGAGGCTGATACACACAGTCTGGGACCAAGCCCCCCGCCTCCCCTCGCCACCCTCATCACCCCTCCATCCCTTTGCCACTCTATTTAGTCCCCAATCCCCGCCCACCTAGTACAATCTTCTCAGGGTCACAAAAGACAATCACAAACGATTAATGCCTACAGGGGCATCACCCGATCAATGGCTTCCTGAGTTGGGTTAGTGGGAGGTGAGGACTGGAGAAGTCCTGGCCTCGTAGAACATGAGACATCACTCTGTGGGCATGAAAACCTGAGTTGACCTTCAGTGCTGACCAGGGAAGAATCCTCTTGCCTCCAGGGTGTCTGTACCAGCCTTCACCCGAAAGCTACCTTCTTTGGACAGCTGAAACAGATGCACGACACTTGCAGCCTGTGCATCTCATGCAAAAAGGAAATGCAACAGTCCTATTCCTGTCTGTCTAACGACCAGAAGGTTTTGCCATATTGATTGGCGAAGCCAGCTAGTGAAGGCCTCATCTCTTAAAAGGAGAGCCGCCAATATTTAAGAGGCACAGCTTGTAGATATGCTTGATTCTTACTCCATCCGGCTTTGCTTCAGGTTTGCCTTTGGATTGGTTGTCGGTGTCAGTCCTGCCACTTGAACTCAGGGCATGGGCGCTGTCCCTGAGGTGTTTCCCTCAAGGCTAGCACTCTACCCCTTGAGCCAGCTCCAATTCCAGCTCCTACATGGGAAACTGCAGATGAAACTCCCTCAGCATTCTGGCACCAGCTGTCAAAACCTAGATCAGCGGGCCCTACCTTCCTGAGAAGCTGCCATTAGAGGCAGGAAACACTGGGGGCCTCACATCCTTAACTCCATCTTCTCCAGTGGACTGCACCAGGTGCATTACATGCTTCCTGAGGCTGAGAAATACACTTTGCTCACTGACTGAACACAGGGACATACATTGTATTGTTAGTGAAGGAGGTGTAACATACATCTCGGGAGGGGAAGACCCTCACTACACAGTTTCAAACACCCACTCTGTACTTTCCCGGAGCAGCTCCACAACATACAAGCCCAGCAGAGCTGCAGTTGGCCTACTCCAGCTCTAGGAGCACGCTATGGGCCATACTCCATGGTGAACAACACACACTTGCCTCGACAACAGGAACGGCCTGGAACACAGGCCGCGCTGACATCCTGACAAGAGGGATCCCAGCTACATAAAGCCACAATAGCTGGGACAGCTGCAATGCAAACATTGCTTGCCAAGAACTGCTTGAGCAAATGCATGGCGAGACAAGCACAAGTGGAAGACACAGATTTCAGGCTACACGTTGCTCAAGCACATGCTTGCCTTTCCAACAATCCAGGCCTAAAACTCAGTCCGTGCTGAGAGGATCACTTTCCCTCCCCAACACAGCCTCAGAAGATTGCAGGCCACGTTGTGGAGCTAGGAAAAGCATTATTCCATCTGAGCAAGGAACTGTGGGAGAAAGGCGAGTTGGTACATCATAGAGAACCCAAGGTTAACACCTACATCTCAGTGCATCCCAACGCATCTGAGAGACTATTCCAAGATAACAAATCAACATCCCTCTCAGGGAAGGGGATGAGCATTTGGATTCCTGTCAGACTGAGGGGACATCAGGGATAGCCCTTCTAGGTTGCAGAAGGCGCCAGGAGACCCACGCTGTGCTACATAGCTCTGTTGCTCGAGGACTTCATCCTGGGCCAGGGGCGGTTAGACAGAAATCCTGCCCAGGAGCTTGAGAGGGCCAATCCCACCACCGAGA
The DNA here is from genome assembly GCF_023159225.1 of Perognathus longimembris pacificus. NCBI lineage: Eukaryota > Metazoa > Chordata > Mammalia > Rodentia > Heteromyidae > Perognathus > Perognathus longimembris. The sequence continues at coordinate 28,413 of NW_025959589.1, forward strand.
AGGCGGACTGCCAAGATCAATCGCTTGTTCTGAAATGGAAGAGACCTGAGTCAGGCACAACCGGGGGGGACAAATTAGATTGCATGCTGAAGAAAAAGAAGCAAAGTGAGACTCACCTTGCTCAGGCGAGCTGGAGCAGGTACACTACATGCGCAGAAGGGCAGGGATACTTCTGTATTGCTTGCAGAGCAGGAGGAGACACGGTGAATACTTGAGAGAGGAGGCTCCGCCGGACATTTACCTTCCTGACGAGAGGTACATCGGGTGCCTTCAACGCTCACGACACTCCGAATAGATGAACTCTCTTCCCTGGAGACCAGGGCCAGAGGCGTTCAGGACTAAGGAGAGATACACGAGGTGCACTCTGTGCTGAAGTCAGCAGAAGGACAGGGATTGCAGGCAGTGCCAGCCAGGACTTGACAATTAGAATGACTGGAAGACACGGGTTTCAGGCTGAGGTCAACTGTAGTAGGAACACGTTCTACACTGAGGACAGTGGAAGAAAACACTTCATTCCAGACCACCGAGGAGAACGGGCAGCATGCACTAGAGCATAAGGGCAGAGATCTGTTCCACGCTGAGGTGCCTGGCAGCACACACCTGCCATGTTCAGGAGCACGAAGGAAGCACTCTCCAGTCGGAGGATACCTGCACTTTGCATATTTCGTCTTTTCCCAAAACGGGTCGGCACATCTTGCTACTGCAGAAATGCTGGCCCTAACACAGTACAAATGTAGGGAGGCTGATACACACAGTCTGGGACCAAGCCCCCCCGCCTCCCCTCGCCACCCTCATCACCCCTCCATCCCTTTGCCACTCTATTTAGTCCCCAATCCCCGCCCACCTAGTACAATCTTCTCAGGGTCACAAAAGACAATCACAAACGATTAATGCCTACAGGGGCATCACCCGATCAATGGCTTCCTGAGTTGGGTTAGTGGGAGGTGAGGACTGGAGAAGTCCTGGCTTCGTAGAACATGAGACATCACTCTGTGGGCATGAAAACCTGAGTTGACCTTCAGTGCTGACCAGGGAAGAATCCTCTTGCCTCCAGGGTGTCTGTACCAGCCTTCACCCGAAAGCTACCTTCTTTGGACAGCTGAAACAGATGCACGACACTTGCAGCCTGTGCATCTCATGCAAAAAGGAAATGCAACAGTCCTATTCCTGTCTGTCTAACGACCAGAAGGTTTTGCCATATTGATTGGCGAAGCCAGCTAGTGAAGGCCTCATCTCTTAAAAGGAGAGCCGCCAATATTTAAGAGGCACAGCTTGTAGATATGCTTGATTCTTACTCCATCCGTGCTTTGCTTCAGGTTTGCCTTTGGATTGGTTGTCGGTGTCAGTCCTGCCACTTGAACTCAGGGCATGGGCGCTGTCCCTGAGGTGTTTCCCTCAAGGCTAGCACTCTACCCCTTGAGCCAGCTCCAATTCCAGCTCCTACATGGGAAACTGCAGATGAAACTCCCTCAGCATTCTGGCACCAGCTGTCAAAACCTAGATCAGCGGGCCCTACCTTCCTGAGAAGCTGCCATTAGAGGCAGGAAACACTGGGGGCCTCACATCCTTAACTCCATCTTCTCCAGTGGACTGCACCAGGTGCATTACATGCTTCCTGAGGCTGAGAAATACACTTTGCTCACTGACTGAACACAGGGACATACATTGTATTGTTAGTGAAGGAGGTGTAACATACATCTCGGGAGGGGAAGACCCTCACTACACAGTTTCAAACACCCACTCTGTACTTTCCCGGAGCAGCTCCACAACATACAAGCCCAGCAGAGCTGCAGTTGGCCTACTCCAGCTCTAGGAGCACGCTATGGGCCATACTCCATGGTGAACAACACACACTTGCCTCGACAACAGGAACGGCCTGGAACACAGGCCGCGGTGACATCCTGACAAGAGGGATCCCAGCTACATAAAGCCACAATAGCTGGGACAGCTGCAATGCAAACATTGCTTGCCAAGAACTGCTTGAGCAAATGCATGGCGAGACAAGCACAAGTGGAAGACACAGATTTCAGGCTACACGTTGCTCAAGCACATGCTTGCCTTTCCAACAATCCAGGCCTAAAACTCAGTCCGTGCTGAGAGGATCACTTTCCCTCCCCAACACAGCCTCAGAAGATTGCAGGCCACGTTGTGGAGCTAGGAAAAGCATTATTCCATCTGAGCAAGGAACTGTGGGAGAAAGGCGAGTTGGTACATCATAGAGAACCCAAGGTTAACACCTACATCTCAGTGCATCCCAACGCATCTGAGAGACTATTCCAAGATAACAAATCAACATCCCTCTCAGGGAAGGGGATGAGCATTTGGATTCCTGTCAGACTGAGGGGACATCAGGGATAGCCCTTCTAGGTTGCAGAAGGCGCCAGGAGACCCACGCTGTGCTACATAGCTCTGTTGCTCGAGGACTTCATCCTGGGCCAGGGGCGGTTAGACAGAAATCCTGCCCAGGAGCTTGAGAGGGCCAATCCCACCACCGAGAAGGCGGACTGCCAAGATCAATCGCTTGTTCTGAAATGGAAGAGACCTGAGTCAGGCACAACCGGGGGGGACAAATTAGATTGCATGCTGAAGAAAAAGAAGCAAAGTGAGACTCACCTTGCTCAGGCGAGCTGGAGCAGGTACACTACATGCGCAGAAGGGCAGGGATACTTCTGTATTGCTTGCAGAGCAGGAGGAGACACGGTGAATACTTGAGAGAGGAGGCTCCGCCGGACATTTACCTTCCTGACGAGAGGTACATCGGGTGCCTTCAACGCTCACGACACTCCGAATAGATGAACTCTCTTCCCTGGAGACCAGGGCCAGAGGCGTTCAGGACTAAGGAGAGATACACGAGGTGCACTCTGTGCTGAAGTCAGCAGAAGGACAGGGATTGCAGGCAGTGCCAGCCAGGACTTGACAATTAGAATGACTGGAAGACACGGGTTTCAGGCTGAGGTCAACTGTAGTAGGAACACGTTCTACACTGAGGACAGTGGAAGAAAACACTTCATTCCAGACCACCGAGGAGAACGGGCAGCATGCACTAGAGCATAAGGGCAGAGATCTGTTCCACGCTGAGGTGCCTGGCAGCACACACCTGCCATGTTCAGGAGCACGAAGGAAGCACTCTCCAGTCGGAGGATACCTGCACTTTGCATATTTCCTCTTTTCCCAAAACGGGTCGGCACATCTTGCTACTGCAGAAATGCTGGCCCTAACACAGTACAAATGTAGGGAGGCTGATACACACAGTCTGGGACCAAGCCCCCCCGCCTCCCCTCGCCACCCTCATCACCCCTCCATCCCTTTGCCACTCTATTTAGTCCCCAATCCCCGCCCACCTAGTACAATCTTCTCAGGGTCACAAAGACAATCACAAACGATTAATGCCTACAGGGGCATCACCCGATCAATGGCTTCCTGAGTTGGGTTAGTGGGAGGTGAGGACTGGAGAAGTCCTGGCCTCGTAGAACATGAGACATCACTCCTGTGGGCATGAAAACCTGAGTTGACCTTCAGTGCTGACCAGGGAAGAATCCTCTTGCCTCCAGGGTGTCTGTACCAGCCTTCACCCGAAAGCTACCTTCTTTGGACAGCTGAAACAGATGCACGACACTTGCAGCCTGTGCATCTCATGCAAAAAGGAAATGCAACAGTCCTATTCCTGTCTGTCTAACACCAGAAGGTTTTGCCATATTGATTGGCGAAGCCAGCTAGTGAAGGCCTCATCTCTTAAAAGGAGAGCCGCCAATATTTAAGAGGCACAGCTTGTAGATATGCTTGATTCTTACTCCATCCGGCTTTGCTTCAGGTTTGCCTTTGGATTGGTTGTCGGTGTCAGTCCTGCCACTTGAACTCAGGGCATGGGCGCTGTCCCTGAGGTGTTTCCCTCAAGGCTAGCACTCTACCCCTTGAGCCAGCTCCAATTCAGCTCCTACATGGGAAACTGCAGATGAAACTCCCTCAGCATTCTGGCACCAGCTGTCAAAACCTAGATCAGCGGGCCCTACCTTCCTGAGAAGCTGCCATTAGAGGCAGGAAACACTGGGGGCCTCACATCCTTAACTCCATCTTCTCCAGTGGACTGCACCAGGTGCATTACATGCTTCCTGAGGCTGAGAAATACACTTTGCTCACTGACTGAACACAGGGACATACATTGTATTGTTAGTGAAGGAGGTGTAACATACATCTCGGGAGGGGAAGACCCTCACTACACAGTTTCAAACACCCACTCTGTACTTTCCCGGAGCAGCTCCACAACATACAAGCCCAGCAGAGCTGCAGTTGGCCTACTCCAGCTCTAGGAGCACGCTATGGGCCATACTCCATGGTGAACAACACACACTTGCCTCGACAACAGGAACGGCCTGGAACACAGGCCGCGGTGACATCCTGACAAGAGGGATCCCAGCTACATAAAGCCACAATAGCTGGGACAGCTGCAATGCAAACATTGCTTGCCAAGAACTGCTTGAGCAAATGCATGGCGAGACAAGCACAAGTGGAAGACACAGATTTCAGGCTACACGTTGCTCAAGCACATGCTTGCCTTTCCAACAATCCAGGCCTAAAACTCAGTCCGTGCTGAGAGGATCACTTTCCCTCCCCAACACAGCCTCAGAAGATGCAGGCCACGTTGTGGAGCTAGGAAAAGCATTATTCCATCTGAGCAAGGAACTGTGGGAGAAAGGCGAGTTGGTACATCATAGAGAACCCAAGGTTAACACCTACATCTCAGTGCATCCCAACGCATCTGAGAGACTATTCCAAGATAACAAATCAACATCCCTCTCAGGGAAGGGGATGAGCATTTGGATTCCTGTCAGACTGAGGGGACATCAGGGATAGCCCTTCTAGGTTGCAGAAGGCGCCAGGAGACCCACGCTGTGCTACATAGCTCTGTTGCTCGAGGACTTCATCCTGGGCCAGGGGCGGTTAGACAGAAATCCTGCCCAGGAGCTTGAGAGGGCCAATCCCACCACCGAGAAGGCGGACTGCCAAGATCAATCGCTTGTTCTGAAATGGAAGAGACCTGAGTCAGGCACAACCGGGGGGACAAATTAGATTGCATGCTGAAGAAAAAGAAGCAAAGTGAGACTCACCTTGCTCAGGCGAGCTGGAGCAGGTACACTACATGCGCAGAAGGGCAGGGATACTTCTGTATTGCTTGCAGAGCAGGAGGAGACACGGTGAATACTTGAGAGAGGAGGCTCCGCCGGACATTTACCTTCCTGACGAGAGGTACATCGGGTGCCTTCAACGCTCACGACACTCCGAATAGATGAACTCTCTTCCCAGGAGACAAGGGTCAGAGGCATTCAGGACTAAGGAGAGATACACTAGGTGCACTCTGTGCTGAAGTCAGCAGAAGGACAGGGATTGCAGGCAATGCCTGCCAGGACTTGACATTTAGAATTACTCGAAGACACAGGTTTCAGGCTGAGGTCAACTGTACTAGGAACACGTTCTACACTGAGGACAGTGGAAGAAAACAATTCATTCCAGACTGTGGAGGAGAATGGGCAGCATGCACTAGAGCATAAGGGCAGAGATCTGTTCCACGCTGAGGTGCCTGGCAGCACACACCTGCCCATGTTCAGGAGCACGAAGGAAGCACTCTCCAGTCGGAGGATACCTGCACTTTGCATATTTCGTCTTTTCCCAAAACGGGTCGGCACATCTTGCTACTGCAGAAATGCTGGCCCTAACACAGTACAAATGTAGGGAGGCTGATACACACAGCTTGGGACCAAGCCCCCCCGCCTCCCCTCGCCACCCTCATCACCCCTCCATCCC